>NW_025400995.1:2320559-2343969 GCF_015345945.1 Tribolium madens | reverse complement strand
TGTCTAGAATCAATATTTTTGAGATATTGGTCAAAATTCGTTAAACTTGAATATAAAGTGAGGGATATTTTTATAATTTTTTTGTCAAGATAAATGGCTCAAAGACCACAAATTTTACTGTTTCTGTCTTAAAATTGGCTAACAAATTTAAATCTGTTCTTATTTTTTTCTTGCGTTTAGTGGTTTTTAAAATATCGGTCAAAATTCAGTTTGTTGTGGCAAAAACTTGAAGCACTGAGAAGCACATTTAAGAATTTTTTTGCCAAAGAAAACAGTTTGAGAATTTGAAATTTTAACTTTTCTTATGTAAAATTGTGAGAAGATTTCAAATCTGTTTTTACTTTTTGTCTAGAATCAATATTTTTGAAATATTGGTCAAAGTTTGATTCGTTAGTGTTAAACTTAAATATAAAGTGAGGGATATTTTTATTATTTTTTTTTTGTCAAGATAAATGGCTGAAACACCACAAATTTTACTGTTCCTGACTTAAAATTGGCTGACAAATTTAAATCTGTTCTTATTTTTTTTAATATTGGTCAAAATTCGTTAGTGCTAAACTTGAATATAAAGTGAGGGATATTTTTATAATTTTTTTGTCAAGATAAATGGCTGAAATACCACAAATTTTACTGTTTCTGACTTAAAATTAGCTGACAAATTTAAATCTGTTATTTTTTTCTTGCGTTTAGTGGTTTTTAAAATATCGGTCAAAATTCAGTTTGTTGTGGCAAAAACTTGAAGCACTGAGAAGCACATTTAAGAAGTTTTTTGTCAAAGAAAACAGCTTGAAGATTTGAAATTTTAAAATTGCCAGAAGAAGCAAATAACTATACCAAAGTTTATATTATTTGCTCAAATGGTTACGAAGTTATTCATTCTGAGGGCTGTCAAATTCTTCTCAATAGTGATAGGACACGAGTTATTATTTGAATTAACATCATTTTATAGGTCATTTCCGAGTTGGAAGACTTACAGGTGATCCAAATTGAGTAGTCAATTGAAACCCTTCCCGTTCATTTAAAAGCCTCTTTTTAACAATATGTGGATATGCAACGTTTTCAAAATATGATATATCGACATACTGTAATTGTCGTTTTACTGACATAACTGATGCAAACTTCGGGTGTAAGATGACTCGTCCTGATGGAGAAAAAATGAAACAATTCAAAAACGCGACAATTCATTACCTGTCATATCAATCAAAAAAGCATAGTAGTTTTTGTGGGAATTGCTGAAATAAATAAGGTCTTTGGCCCAGCTTGCAAAATATACATCAAGTCCCAATAACCCAAAATGACTATTATGTAAATATCCCAACGAGAAAGAAATTGTCAAGTCTAAAATAAAAAAATTACAAACTAAAATCAGTGATAATATTATTACCATTCGATTTTTTATCCCACGTTGGAAGCGAAATCAATTTTTGCACGTTATAATTATTCTGATTGTAAACCATATAAAATCGAGCTAAAGCAAATCCCACCGTTTCCGTTGAATTAATCGGCACCATAACACCCCTAAACACGTTTCTAGTATACGATATATTGTACTTTTTATAATTTTGTAAAGCAATATCTTCAAGGAATTGTGTTTCGTAAATTGTGGGTCTACTATCGTCAATAACAGCACACGTATTGATAATAAAAGGGCAACTTATATTTTCTGACGCCTCTAGTATTGTCTCAAGCACGGTTTTGGCTTCAGTCAATGAAGACAATAACCCCCGACTTATGTATAATATCATCAGAGTTTCATTTTGTATCTGACTGTTTTCGATCACTTTTAAAGCTTTCTGAAGACCTAACGAGTGATTTGTAGCACCGCTTCCTTTGTACATGCCGTCAATAAAATTATATAACAATTTCTTCCTACTGGGCGTAACGGGAGTTAATTTAGGAACATCGTCAACAACTGAATGAACTTGGTTTGTTACTGGACATTCCTCGTCTAATTCCGGAGATGACCAGTCATTTGATATGGCAAGAACGGCGATTTTGTCGTGTTCATTCAAGTTTTCAACAATTTGTTTGGCTAAAATTTCCTTTCACAACAAAATCACCTAGTTTTATCCACTTACCAATTGATAAAACTATGGCAAAATGGCGCTTACTGAGCGATCCTCCATGGTCCAACAAAAGCACAATATTTTTAGAAGCAAAATTGTTTCTAAACATAAAATTTTTCCACAACAACATGTGATCAATTTTATTGCAATTAATAAAAGGCGAATAAAGGTACTGGAGATCAGACGTGGATATAAAATACTGCTGCTTGGTGTCATTTCTTGAAATCACGTGTGTTTTAATCTTGTCCAACACTGAAAAAACAAATTATGTCGATTTTAGGCCCCAAATTATTTTTCATAAAAAAATGCATTGAGATTTACCGACCTGATATTATTGATGCATCATCACTGTGGTCTGAGGTTTGATTTTTGATGCATGGGAGAAGAGTAGAGCGAATTTTGAGTGTGTAATTCAGCATTTGCATGTTCTGAATGGCCGCTTTGGTGGTTAGTAAAGCAGAAAACACGTCGTCTATTTTCTTCTCTAGTTTATAAACAATTTCATTTATCGTCTTGTTAGCGTTGATAATAGCTGATGCATAGTTAAATGTTTTGTACAATTTCTAAAATAAAAGGTTTTGTATAAATAAATTAGATAAGGAATTCATCTCACCTTGATGTAACTAATCCCCAATTCCTCGTTTTTTATTATAGCTAAATCTTCACTCAATTCTTTCGAAACATTTCGCATCCACACATCATTTAATTCACTTGTAAAGACACAAATTGGTATAATTAGCAAAACTAAAGCTAAACTTTTAAACGCGCTATTATATTCAGTAACACTACTCATTATTGATAAAGGTTATTTTAGGAATTTAGCCAAAGAGTACGTCCAAATTCATGCTGGAGCTACCGAATTTTCAACCTCATCCCATTTTACTATTTTATTACTTGTTTTACAGCGATTTCTTCTACTATCTTCCCATTTTTTAAATACAATTAAACCTCTAAACAGTAAACAAACAAAATGACGACCAATGTTCGAATGTTCTGGACACGAGGCTCGAAATCTCGCATGGTCGAATGTACACATCAATAATTAATTTTAGTTAAAAAGAAAAAAAAAAACAATTAATTTTAATAACCAAATTTTTTGTAATTGTATAAAAATAAGATGAGTATTTTATAAAAATTAAAAAAACATGTTTTTTTTCAGCTTAATTCACTATAATTAGACGTTTTGGTTTTTATTCCGCAAAGTAGTTTTTGAGTCGGCGCTGAAAAAATGGCGTCGCCGGTAAAACAGTAATTGTCATAGGTTTACAAGCTTGTGTGTTCTGATCAGTGTGATTTTCATATTTGCAGAACAATTTGTGGTTTCACATTAATTACATGTGAAAATTTTGGTAAAACTTCGTGGAGGAAATATAAAATATCTGCCATGAGTCGTCATGAAGGTAAGACTATTGATGTTACAAATCCGATATAATCAGTTGATTGGGTTACTTCCAGGTGTGAGCTGTGATTCTTGTTTGATTGGAAATTTTAGAGGCCGGAGATATAAATGTTTGATTTGTTATGATTATGATTTGTGTGCGGCTTGTTACGAAGGAGGGGCTACTAATACAAGACATACGACTGATCATCCTATGCAGTGTATCATCACCAGGGCTGACTTTGGTATGAATTTTTACTGTAGTCACACTAAAAAATATTAAAACCACAACAATTTTGTCAATAATTAGATTTCTTCTACGGTGGCGAGGCCTTGACCAGTCTTGAACTACCCCAATCCTATACTTGCCCTTACTGTTCTCGTATGGGCTTCACTGATGTAACGTTGCAAGAACATGTTTCATCTGAACATGTTGATACTTCGTTTGAAGTTGTAAGTGTGAAAAAAACCGTTATTATTTTTTTTTTGATTCAATAATTTTTGTAAGGTTTGTCCATTATGTGCAGCCATGCCAGGGGGTGATCCTAATTTAATGACAGATGATTTTGCCGGACATCTCACTTTAGAACATCGCACCGGTCCTAGAGATTTAATTTCGTTTCTAGATGAACCAGTAGGGACCAGACACAATGTTAGGCGAATTCCTCATAATGCGACCCATATGGGGCGAGGGGCTGCCGCTCTAAGACCCAGACGCTCCAATATGCATTTTAGGTAAGTTTACGCAACGAAAAAATCATCAGAAATCGAATTTTGCAAATTTAAGTTTATTTTGGTAATTATTTAAATGCATCAAGTAGGTTGTAGAAGTCTAAATGAATCTTTAATTTAAAGGCCGATTCACACAAAAAGTATCATAAATATCTTTCAGAACAAATTTGATAATGACAAATTTACAAATCACTTGTTAATTTAATTATTTTTTGCTACCGTGCTTGAAAGCATTTTCGGTCAAATTTTGGGGTTTTTTAGCTTATTTTTGTCTTAATTTTGTTCCAAAACCAGTTCAATCAAGTGAAACAAACAAAATAACATCAATATCAATCCTTTTTGTGATTTTTAGGCGTATTTGGACAAAATTAATAAATGATATCAATTTCGATTTAATGTTTTAGCCTATTTTTAACGCAATATTTCGAACTTTTTGTGTTTTTATCTCTCAAAAACATGCTTAAACATTCGAAAAGGGCCAAAAAACGCCGGTTTTCGGCTTGTTACATTTGTGGCTTGTTTTTAACAAAATTTCACAAAATAATTGTGTTTCTAGCTGAAAAAGCATTCGAAAAAAACATAAATAAATTGTCATTTTCCACTTTGTTTGTAAAAAACAAATACAACTATTTTTTACCAATTTGTGGTTTTCGATTTTTTTTATTTTCTAGAAAATTTGACGAAATAATAAATTTCCAGTCTAAGAGTTAGGTAAAATATTATAATATAATCTTTTCATATAACAATTTAATGATTTTTGACACACTATGGCAAACTCTCGCGAAAAAACAGAGTTTTCAGCGTAAAACTCTACTTGAACTTTTGAAAAAGGCAAAAATTTTGGCTTGTTTTTAACCAATTTTTCAAAATTATTACATTTCAAGATGAAAAACGTGCTAAAACTTTCAAGAAATGCAAAATTAATGTAATTTTTGACTTAATATATTGATTTTTCAGTTCGTTTTAGCGAAATTTCGCAAAAACCTGAGATTATAGCACAAAATCGTGCTTAAAACAATTCTCGTCTTATTTTGCTCAAAAACCAGTTAAATCGTGTGAAACAAACAAAATATAACTTCAATATCATTTGTTTTTGTGATTTTTAAGCGTGTTTAGACAAGATTTTGCAAAATAAATGAGCCTCTGGTTCAATAACGAAGTAAGTCGAGCGAAACAAACTAAAAATAATATCAATTCCGATTTAATTTTGTGATTTTTTTGTTTTTATCTCAAAAACGTGCTTAAATACTTCAAAAACAAAAATAACGCCGTTTTTGGTCAAGTTTGTTGAATTTTTGGATTGTTTCTAACTAAAAAAATATTCGAAAAAGACAAAAATAAATTGACAATTTCGGTCCTGTCCAGTAAAATCTTATAAAAAATTAAACAAAACGATTTTTAACCAATTTGGTGGTTTTTCGATTTTTTTGAAAAAATTTAACGAAATAATCAAGTTTCTGATTGAAAACGTAGAAAATGCTCGTAAAACCTTTTTTTTATTTCCAAAAAATCACTAGATATTAGAATTTTTACAAAAGTTTTCACCAAATCACTAAACTAACCTGAAAATCACAGGATCTGGTGAAATTTCACCACACCTGGCAACACTGGTCTAAATGTATTTTTAATTTAAAGGCCGATTTACACGAAAAATGAATCGTTGTAATTGCCTCACTATGTTAATTACGTTGTTAATTTTAATTATTTTTTGCTACCAGGGGTACAAATTTATTTGTAAAAGTATTTTTTTTTTTGGAAGATTGAGGTTAGGATTGTTTGATTTTTTGCATGGTTGCCTTTCATCGACTACTTTGCTTAAAATGCAAACGATTATAGTTCATCGTCGATCTTTGATACAATTTTCTATATACAGTGTGTTCAGTTCTGGCGGTTTGTCGTCGCTTTCTCCCTCATCGAGAGAAACGGTGGACCCCATCGCGGAGTTGTTGTCTCAACTTTCTGGAGTTCGTCGTTCGGCGAGTAACACAAATAGCAGCACTCCGACTCAGTTGCAACAGCTGCAAATGCAACTGCAACTCGAGCGTCAACAAGTGAACGCCGCTCGCCAGCAATTGGAGCGTTTTCCGAGACGCCAAACCCAAAGCCAGACGTCTCTGAGGGAATCTCACGCGTCGTCGAATTCTGGAACTTCGACTTTAATGCTAAACCCTAGCCCTGTTTTAATTCAGCAGCCGTCTGTTAACGCTCCAAGCATGCCTTCTCCTCAATCACAGTTCCTTCTGGTGGGGCTGTTGGAGGAGCTGTCATTGCAGTCAACAACTGATTTAAGTAGGCAAGATCGTAGTCAGTTTGTGCAGGAGTTAGTTTTGTCATCGGCTGCGCATAGGAATGGTAATAAAGTCTCTAATGAGAAGCCTAATATTAAAACAAAATTATTTAAAATTGGGGACGGTTCAAGTAAGACTGAAATTTCAGTTGGTGATGTCGCTAGGCCCGTTAGGCAGAGAAACATTGTGTTGAGGGGAAGAGCGAGGTCTGACGCGCAAAATTCAAGAAGGAGGGCCGAGGCTAACAGAATTAGCATTGATCCGAATGCTAACGGATTAAGTAGGGATCTTAGTGATAGATAGTTAGATGAAATTGGAATTTTTTTTTTTCTTTTCGTATAGTTTTTGCTTTTTTGTCGGTTTCAGTTCGCCGGTACACGTACTCTCGACGTTTTTAATTGGAAATTGCTTTAAATTTAACCAGGATGGATTTTTATTTGAGTTTTTTGAGCAAGTTTAATACGGTTTTTGGCCCTTCCCACTCCATTGAAATTGGCTCTCAAAAAATCTAGTCAAGATGATAAAATTATCAAAACACTGGATTTGAATATTTTGGTCAAAGGCTGTTTTTTCATTATTACCATATGTATGTATATAACTCTTGTATTCATAAAATGTTAAAAATTGTTAATTTATTTAAATAGAGTTTTTTTGAAAATTACAAAGGTGTATTATCTAATACAACTCGTTCCTGTTCCTCGTCTTCCTCTTCATCACTTTCGGCTCCCTCAATTACAATTTTAGGATCAGAAATCTTCAACAAAGAAAATAAAGTAATTATGTTGATTGATTATGAGCACTCACCGGCAATGTATTTGCTTGTTCTACTAATAAACTTATAGATTCCGCTAATGGGATCAATTGTGTTGGGTTTTGATGTCTTTCTTTTGATTTATTATCTTCATGAGCAAGAGTGGAAAATGGTTTATACCTTTCTTTTTCTGGAGTTTTTTCCATATTACATAAATGTTGTACATGTTTTTCATTTAAAACAGATTCTTTAGTACTATCAATACTCATTGTTTTCATACTTCCTTCAATATCTTGAAGTGAGCGTTTGACATCAATTTCTTTTTTAATTTCCTTTAACTTTTGTTCCAACTGTTTTCCTTTATCGGGCAATTTGTCAACCAATTTTCTAAAATCAATTAATTTATTTCACAGAACTCAGATTTAGTTACCGTATTTACTTATTTTTAAGTATATTTTTCTCCCGTTCGTAAATTTCTTCAAGTTCTTCTAAGGAAAGTTTGGTTAGGTTTTCTTTATGCTTGGGAGAACCCATTTGTACAATTCGGTGATAAATTGATATCAAAATACAACAATTTTTGCCGTTTTCACTTTAATAAGTTAGATTTACATAAAAAAATATATAAACCACCATACAATCTTTTTTTGTTTTGGTTAAGTCATATAAGTTTATGTTAGGTTAGGGTATTTGACGTTTCAATGACGCCAAATTCTAAATTAAACATATATACAGAATGGATATAAAGTATGGAACCAAGCGTTTTTTTTTTAATCATTTGCCTCCAGAAAATAATATTTTATATAAATTAAAGTAATATAAAAAATGTGATAGTATTTTGAGTACGAAATTTTATTTTGTTTTTGAACTATGCGATTTTTTTTGTCAAAATTGCAATTTATGTAAAAAAAAAAAAAATTTAAATTAACTATTAAGTAGATAGTTGTAATCCTTAGATCATAACTTTTATGAGAAAAATGGTTTTATAGTGGGTTGCCATTTGAATTTTTTTTTTTTTTGTAGAACTCAAAAACAAAAGAAAATTTCGAAAAATTTTATTCTTGATAAAACATCACATTTTTATAGCACTTTATCATTCATCAATTAGTTTTTCCAAAAAATAAATAATTTAAGCAAAAAACGTTTGGTCCCATACTTTTTATTCACCTGGTATGTACACTTCGTGCCATTTCAATCGCCGCAGGTAAAATAGGTCACAAATATTCAACTTCTTTGTAAAACAAGAACTGGACTCTACTGACAATTACTCACAATTTCATACAGAAAAAACATTATGAAAAATAACAAAATGGCGATTGAAATGGCACGACATATAGACTGTCTCAACGAAAATTTGCGTCCAAGTTTGGAAAAAATGCTGAAACAGGTCAATTTTAACTTACAGGGGAACCAATCAAAGTTATTTCTGTATCCCTCTTACGCCCAAAACCACCGCTTCAAAAAATTTAAATAAGAGAGGAGTCGAGTGACATCATTTTGATTTTTTTTTTTTTTAATTTAGAATGATTTTTTTTAATTACTGTGAGAACTTCCACGTAAATTTTAGTTGGGCTACCTAGTGCCATTGCCAAGATTTTACAAAAGGTAAGCAGGTTGCCTCGTAACTTTGCACCAATCACGTGTAAGCATTATTCGCGAAAATGACGTCACTGGAGTGATTGTTAAAAAATAAGATATGCAACCAAA
Source organism: Tribolium madens (assembly GCF_015345945.1). Lineage (NCBI taxonomy): Eukaryota > Metazoa > Arthropoda > Insecta > Coleoptera > Tenebrionidae > Tribolium > Tribolium madens. The sequence continues at coordinate 2,335,050 of NW_025400995.1, read as the reverse complement.
CATATTATTAAGCTAAAAAAACTACAATTCCATAAATTAAATACTGATCAAATATTTTTTTAAGGGTAAAATAAATAAAATATAAACANAAAAAAATAAATTTATTTTGTTAAAACTTGCAATATTTTAATTTATACTTTTTTTTATTTTTTTTTAATATCAGAAATTTTCTCGATAATTATTTATTGTGGAACACTGATATTTTTTGTATATGACAGAAAATTAAATTTTCTTTCCAACGGTATCGGTATCGACCAAAATCTCGACAAAAATTTAAAAAAATTTCAACTTTAAAATTGTTCCATATATCGTTTTTTACATTTCTAAAGATCTTAGAAACTCAAAAAAGTTTTAAAAAAGGAAAACTTTTGTAAGTTGCAGCAAAACTGTATCTCAATGATATAATATTTTGACGTAAACCTATGTAAAATGTTCCGGGGAATCGATTGGCGTCAATTAAACTGCAAAATTCGTAGTAGTTTTGAAGTTATAGTCGGATTTAAATTCTCGATATTTTTGACTTTCTCAGAAATTTTCTCGATAACTATTTATCGTAGAACACTGATGGTTTTTTTATACGATAGAAAATTAAATTTGCTTTCCAACGGTACCAAACATAAGAGGTAATCACCAATAAGTCCGGAGTTATTGGCAATAGACCGCTACGGGTACCAAAAATCGACCAAAATCTCGACAAAAATCCAAAAAAAATCCAATTTTAAAATTTTTCCGTATAACATTTTTTACTATTCTAGAGGTCTTAAAGACTCAAAAAAGTGCATAAAACGTTATTGAATCAAGTTTAAAAAATTACGAATTTTTTGAGCTTTTGAAGGAGGTAGTAAAATCGTAAAAATTTACCTTGTAAAAGTTGTAAAAACGTTAAAAAAATAATTTTCTAGACGTGAAATTACGCGCTGAACACGATGCAACAAGTTAAAATACTCTACGATGAATAGTTTTTGAGATATTGAGTAATAAAATTAAGAATAAGGCTAGAAGCATAGTGTCTCTCACTCCAAGTTACGAGACAACCTTCTTACTTTTTTATAAATTTTGTGCCCCTGCTACCGCCACATTGGCAAGGTCGCAACTGTATTTGAGGTGAAATACGTCAATTAAAAAAAAATTAAAAAGACTTAAAAAAATGGTTTTATGTAATAAATCGAAATTTGAACCGCTAGATCGCTTAAATCATTGTTCAAAGTATTTTCAAAGTGATCATTACCTAAAATACCGAACTTTAACCTTTGATCCAGTTTAATCAAATTTGTCATCGATGTACTGAATTTAAAAATTCCTTTGCCATCTAAAATTCTCGTTAATTGAAAAATAAAACAAATGTTTAAAACAACAGTTTTTTACTTAACGAATGAAATAACAATGTTACTGGAACACAATCATATTATCTTATTAACATTAATAAGCGGATTAAATACACTCTGCTTGGGTATAATCGATTTTAATGGATAAACTATAATACAATATCAATTGACATTAAATGGGTTTATGCCAATCCTAAACGGCGCATTTCTTTTAATAACTCGTTGCCCATTTGAGCCGGTGATTTGGTCACAATAGCTCCGGCCTTCTCTAAGGCATTGATTTTGTCTTGGGCGCCTCCTTTACCCCCGGAAATGATAGCCCCAGCGTGGCCCATACGCCGGCCGGGAGGTGCCGACAGCCCCGCAATAAACGAAACGACAGGTTTCGCATTAGGCCCCTGTCAACAATTAATTATTATCAAGAATTTCGTGAAGAAAAAACAACATACAGTATTGTGCTGCATGAGATACTCCGCAGCTTGTTCTTCTGCAACTCCTCCAATTTCCCCAATAAGAATAATACCTTTCGTTTCAGGGTCTCTCAAAAACACCTCGAGACAATCAATAAAGTCAGTCCCGTTGAAGGGGTCTCCGCCAATCCCCACACAGAGCGTTTGACCTAAACCGACTTGGGTGGTTTGATGAACAGCTTCGTAAGTCAAAGTGCCGGATCTTGAAACTACACCAACGACACCTTTTTGGTGAATATGTCCGGGCATAATACCAATTTTACACTAAGAATATTGTAATATAGTGACTAAAAAGTGAGACATACTCGAATTACCTGCTCGGGAGCAATGATACCTGGACAATTCGGGCCTACCAACCTACTTTTGTTTTGACGAATAAGTCTATGTTTTACTTTAACCATGTCTTGTTGAGGAATGCCTTCAGTGATACAAACTATTAAAGGTATTTCTGCGTCCATTGCTTCTAAAATCGCAGCGGCAGCACCCGGAGGGGGGACGTAGATGACTGAAGCGTCGGCGTTTGTGGCTGCTTTCGCCTGACAATTAACAAAATAACAATTTGACAAAAACTTTCAAACAATTTTGGAAAATTTTCAAGGTTTTGACACTGATTATGCAACAAAGCTGCGTTGTAATTTGACAAAATCGGTGCTTTACTAACCTCTTTGACACTGTTGAAGACAGGCAGGTCCAGGTGGGTTTTGCCCCCTTTTCCCGGAGACACTCCTCCGACCATTTTAGTGCCATATTCAATGGCCTGTTTACTATGAAAAGTTCCCTGTTTTCCTGTGAACCCCTGACAGATCACTTTTGTGTTGCCCGTCAACTTCAAATTCATTCGAGTGGCCTCATAACTATTAAATCGGATCGATTGTCCAACTTTCAAACTATCGGCTGCAAGTAAAACAAATTATCAATGAAATTGTGAACTTTGCACCTATTTAAGGTTAAGTGTTTAATTTTTTTTCAATATAAAATGACACTTTATGCTAAAAAATATATTAAAATGAAGAAAACAGGATTGACTGCACTAATCTATTTTAAAAAGAAATTCATTTAGGGATTATGTAATTTTTCACTTACGAATTATTCGGCTCAATATCCTGGTATGTGTGGCCATTGCGACGATTCGCCTTTGTCACCAGTACTAAAACCAATTGCATTATTTTAACCTTCTATATGTGACTTTTGAAATAAACTTTGTTTTATAAAAATTAAGTTAGAGTTAGGAAATTGGGCAAATATTTACCAAATGTTCGGTCGAAAGCTATTTTCACGATGTACTTGCTGCTATGCTATGGTGGCGCGACCTACGGATTACGGATGTTCTATTAGTAGTTTTTGGTAAAATTGCAGATCACGTGACTTTTTCATTCGTTTTATTGCGGAAAGGTGGCGATATTTTACAGTTCGAAATCCAACAATAGCGAAAACAATTTTTGGTCACTCTGGAAGAAAAATTTATGTTAAAATATAAATACATATGCATATTTTATTATTTTATAATAGTTATATAATTTTTATAATGTATATTTTATTTTTATGTGTACAGGATTTTTTGCGAAATTTGCAGTAGTTTAGAAGTTATACTTGAGTATATTTTTCTGATACTATTGAATTTTCTTTTCGATAACTATTTATTTTTTTACATTATAGAAAAATAAGTCCTATAGTTTCGTAGAAAAAAAGTTTCATGATTTTGAAATTTTTTTTATCGGATAAGATAGGTTTAAATCAAATCTGAAACATGTTCAAAAACACTTTTTTTAAGAGGGGGTTTTTATTTTGTAAATTGCGGCAAAACTGTGAATAATGATATAATATTTTGCCGTAGACATATGTAAAATGTTCCGGGAAATCGATTGCCGTCAAGAAAACTGCAAAATTTGTAATAGTTTTGAAGTTATAGTCGGATTTATATTCTCGATATTTTTGAATTTATCAAAATTTTTCAGAAAAACTATTTATCGTAGGACACTGACCTATTTTGTGTATGATAGAAAATTAAATTTTCTTTCCAACGGTACCAAACATAAGAGGTTATTGCCAATAAGTCCGGAGTTATTCGCAATAGACCGCTCCGGGTGCCAAAAATCGACCAAAATCTCGACAAAAATCAAAAAAAAAAATTACTTTAAAATTATCCATTTAACGTTTTTTACATTTCTAGAGGTCTTAAAGACTCAAATAAGTGCATAAAACGGCATTGGATCAAGTTTGAAAATTTTCGAATTTTTTGAATTTTTGAAGATGAGCGGTAGTAAAATCGTAAAATAGTCAATTTACCTTAAGTTGTAAAAACGCTTGAAATATGGTTTTCTAGACGTAAAATTCCGTGCTGAACACGATGCAACAAGTTAAAATAATCTAAGATGCCTAATTTTTGAGATATTGAGTATTAAATGTAAGAATAAGTCTAGAAAAATCCGATTTTGAGCAAAAAATCAATTTTTTTTTATGAAAAACTAGGCTTATATGTAAAATTAACAGTAGAACACGCCTGTACAAACCGTTTTGATCTAGGACTTATAGTTTTTGAGGTATTAATTTTCTATGAAAAAAACTAAAAATGGCTCTGCACCCGGAACTATAACCCGGAGCGACTCCGGATTTGGTTCATTAAATAGATAATTTAATTTAGATTCTGATGTTTCTTGGCATTTTGCTCTAAGTTTTATAGTTTCGTACAAAAATGCATTTAAAGTTTCACAATTTTGACAATTTTTAATTTTTGAACGACGATTACGGCCAAACTATTAGACTTAGAGCAAAAAGCTCAACACCATCGTAATCAGCATAAGAAAAACTATCGACTGAAGACAGAGCCAAGTCGATATCTTGCAAAAAAATTAAATGTTTAAACGCCGATTACGGCGAAACTGAAGGAGATAGCGCAAAATGCTTAGCAAATTCGTAATCAGCGCATCAAAATCTATCGGATAAGATAGGTTTAAATTGAATCTGAGACATGTTAACAAATGTTAATTTTTTTTTTAATTTGTAAATTGTGGCAAAACTGTGTCTGAATGAATGAATATTTTGAGGTAAACCTATGTAAAATGCTCCGGGGAATCGATTGGCGTCACGAAAACTGGAAAATTCTTAATGGTTTTTAAGTTATATTTTTGATATTTTTGATTTTATCACAAATTTTCTCGATAACTATTTATCGTAGAGCACTAATCTTTTTTGTATATGATAGAAAATTAAATTTTCTTTCCAACGGTACCAAATATAAGAAGCTATCTGCAATAAGTCCGAAGTTATTAACAATAAACCGCTCCGCGTACCGAAAATCGCCCAAGATTTTGACAAGTCGAAAAAATTAAAAACTTCAAAATTGTCCATTTGCACTCTTGGGGGTTCAAAAGACTTAATAAAGCACAAAAACATTGTAAAAATGCAAAAAATAAATTTTTGAAAAATTTTGTGTAAAATATATTGAATGAAAACATTGAATATGTCGGCGGCGGTAGTGGCTCAGCGGCATAAGGTCCCGCTTTCCAGCAGGTAGGTCCCGAGTTCGAGCCCCGGTCAAATCGGCAATTTTTCACAAATTCAAATTCAAATATAATTCAAATAAATGTCAAAAGAGGGCGGGCGCATAAGAGCGCGATCTTTAAAAACATGTGCACATGTTATAATAAGTATAAGAGAGAAAGCGCACAATACTAAGAGCGTGAACTTTAAAACAAGTATCAAAAGTGAAAATAGTATATATAACAAAAGGTAAGTTAAAAGTAATATAAATGAAAGGTAAGTTTTGCCTTAAAAATTAAGAATTTTTTTTATTAATTATTGTTATTATAAACATACGTCCGCAAAGTAAGCGAATATTTTTTAACACCCTGTACAATTATAAATAAGTGCGCACTTTTTTTACATAGTTAACAGATTTTTACTTTTTTTATTTTGTAAATTGCGAAAAAACTGTATCTTAATAATTTAATATTTTGACCTAAACATATGTAATGTAAAATGTTCCGAGGAATCGATTGACGTCAAGAAAATTGCAAAATTCGTAATAGTTTTGAAGTTATTTATATTTTCGATATTTTTGATTTTAAGAAATTTTCTTGATAACTATTTATTGTAGAACACTGCTCTTTTTGTATATGATAGAAAATTAAATTTTCTATCCAACGTCACCAAACATAAGAAGTCATCACCGATAAGTCCGGAGTTATTTGCAATAAACCGCTCCGGGTGCATAAAATCGACCAAAATCTCAACAAAAATCAAAAAAAAAAAAAAATCAACTTTAAAATTGCTCCATATAACGTTTTTAACATTCCTAGAGGTTCTAAAAAGGCTCGAAAAAGTGCAAAAAACGTTATTGGGTGAAGTTTAAAAAATTACGAATTTTTTGGGTTTTTGAACGGTAATAAAATCGTAAAAATCGTCAATTTACCTTAAGTCGTAAAAACGTTCAAAATATGGTTTTCTAGACGTAAAATTGAGCGCTGAACACTATGCAACAAGTTAAAATACTCTACGATGCATAGTTTTTAAGATATTGAGTCATAAATTTAAAAATAGTGCTATAAGCCATAAGCACTATATCCGATTCTGACAAAAAATCGATAATTTTAAAAACGGATTAAGTTTTGTATATACTATACCTACCTATGTAAAATGTTCCAAGGAGGCGATTGGTGTCGAGAAAACCGCAAAATTCTTGATAGTTTAGAAGTAATGGTCGGATTTATATTTTCGCTGTTTTTGTTCTTACCAGCGATTTTCTCAATAAATATTTATCACAAAACTATGATTTTTTATAAGATAGAAAAGTAAAACAGCTTTCGAACGGTATTAAACATATCAGGTTTACACAATTTTTAAAAAGTGGTTATTGATCGTATAGCTTATTCTTCCACTCTTCTTCGTCACAATATAGTTTGTTGAAAAAAAGCAATAATTTTACCATTTTACTAACAAAAGTTAATAGAACATTAAATTTAACAATAAGAAAAAATCAAATATTTTTTCTATTGGTACGCCACTGGTAGAGCCAATTATGTCGATAAACAAGCCGACTTTTCAGTTTAAGATTATGTAGTCCTCGGTGCTCTGTTGTATAAATAGTTGCCTACCACTTTCATTATTTTTGATTAAAACCCATAGACTTAATTTGAATGTGAAACAAATGTGCTAAATTCATTTTTGCATTGTGTAGCATTGAGAAATGCAATTTTTGTGAAAAAAAAAACAATAAAAAATACACCAATTTATAAAGAATAAATACTATATTCTAATGAAACTGAGAGAACAAAAACAATAATGAACATGAAAAAATAATGAACATGAAAAAAACAAAATAAATAGTAACTAAATCGCAAATTCGGACGGTTTAGCCACTGGGAAACAAAGTTAATTCTGGGTAATTAGTTAGAGTAATACAATGTTAGTTCCTACACAGACTGCTGGTGAAGTTGAAATAACAATATATATATTGAACAAATTGTATTTTAGAAAAAAATAATAATTATGAAAATATTTTATTTACATGGTAAACGAAGTAACAGATAAAATTTATATTAAAAATGCTACTGGTTCCTAGCCTACAGAATGAATAAAATACAAGCTACAACTGCTGTTTGTTTTGAAGTGATGAGATTTTCGTTTGAATTATATTTGGCAAATTTCGGTTTGTAGTGAAAGTCAAACCAGCAAATAATAATAGAACTTAGAAGATTTATTTGAATAGATGTTTACTATATACATATACATAGTAACATTACAACTATATTTGTGTGAAAAAAATGCCAAAATATAACAACACTACTAGAAACAATTGCTAAAAAATTACATAAAATAATTCTACAAACATTTTGTACAAGATACATATGTATACTTAATTTTGTCAGAGAGTCAAAAATGTTAAGTAGCAATAAGGAATTTTAATTGAGTGTTCAAGCTCAATGGATAATAAATTTATTAAATACTGATTTGTAATCTGTTCAAATATCACAGGCAAGGGAATAAACATGTTTCCAAGGAAATCAACACAAAAATGACAAACAAACGTATTAGATCAATTACGAAAACACATCTTGAAAAATTTCAGATCTCAAAAAAAGTGTTACAATGTTATTATCTAAATCCAGAATGTTTTATCTAAAGTACATCCCCTACCCTGGACATTTCACATTGATATAACTATCTATTAATATTATAATGATCATTGAAGAAATAAATAATTATATACGAAAAATAGAGCAGATATTTCAAATAATTACCACTTTTATTGGAATATTTCAAATGCTGCTTAATTTAATTGACTAGAAAGACGTCAAATTTTAAAATAATTCACAAAGCAAATACCAAAGAAAACTTTTTGAAGTAGCAAAAAGTGATCAAACAATTCAAAATACCTATTCTAATGCCAACAGGATCGAAACGTTCAACATGCGGTTATAAAACGTCGACCATACCTTAAACCAAACAAAATTCCAACAAAAAAAAGTTGAATTAGAAAAAATATGATCATTACAAAACACAAAACATTCCAAGAACAAGTAGATATAATAATTTTAAACAAGTTTGTTGTAATGAAACAAAAGTCGGACATGTATCGACGTTCTAAAAGCATGAATGACAAAAATAAAAAAAAATCATGTGTGTAACTAGCGCAATAGTACATGTTTATGTAGTTTCACTTTTTTGCATAGTACTTATTGATTTACACTTTAGGAACAATTTTTTATATAAAACAACACATTTTGTTACTTTTACAAAACACTTCAGTTCGTGGACTTTCACAAATTGTAAAAGTTATAGCCCCACAGATTCGCCCAGTCCTAGCTGTTCCTCTGCCGTTTATTAGACATTATGTTAGGTAAAACACCTCCTAACATATACTTCAACTGAGGCATGAAATCAATCACATTTCGCACTTGAACTAAAGGTACCACGTCGTTTATGCTTTGACACTTGCCAGACTCCATCAGGACGTGGGCTTGGGAACTGCAACGATTTACAATTAATTTACACACTTAACACGCATGCGCAGACTTACTTGTTGGGTTTGTACAAGTCGATTCCTAGCACTTTCATGACTCTTTGACATGATTGCACTGGTATATTATTAAAAAAATTCACTGTGAGATCAGGGAGAGTCACCAATAGTTCGGAGTATACATATGGCTTCATGTTAATACAAGGCAATAATTTTCCTTCAACTAACGCCTTTTGCATTTTATATGGAATGTGATTACTACTAGTTGGTGGTTCGGGAATCGATATTAATTTACAGTTAACATCGTCTAAGCACATTTGACCACCGTTTGGCATCGCATGTTGATCATCACCAAAAGTACTAGGTTGTTGACTCCGGGATGACTGCTGATGAGCCGGTTGTTGGTTTATCAGAATTGACTGTCGGTTGCTGACGTAATTATTTTGTAAATCCCTAAAAAATAAATTTATTTAAATGATTGTTTCGTGTTAAAGCCCCCACTGGCTTTAAATTTCTTAGAAAACTAACCGGGGGGCCGAATTTTGGTTCATGGCCTCCATATGCATTCTTGCTTGCTGCTGTTGTCTTATGAAAGTCGGTGACAGCACACCACCGTTCGCCAAAAACTGCCTTATGGGAATCATCGGTGGTGGTTGTGAATCATCCGGTTCTTCCTGATGGTAATTTATTTGGTTAAGATTAGGCTGTTCTCCGGTTAACATATAATTCGGCGTTGCATTCGTCTGGGCGTTCGAATAGTGCAAATTCGGTTGCCTAGAAGTAAGGAGAAAATCCAAAAATATTATTTTGCGACTTTGAAGACGATTCAATAACACGTTTCAATTTTTTTTACTACATTATGGTCCCACAATGAGACTTCTTCATGCAATTTTTTTTCTACAAAAAATCTAGTACAGTCCAGTACAAACATTTTACACATTGAGAACTCACCAATCTTCCTTCCCGTAAGTAGGATAACTAAGACATACATTTTTTTATTAGTTCATTTAATGAAAAAGCCTCACCAGGATGCATTTTTCGCACAAAACTGTACTTTTTGGGAGGCTCAATTTCCAAATAACAATGTTTTTTATATCGTGATCAAGTCTAACAACAAAAATTTATCAGACATTCTTTGACTCAGATTACACCGTCATACCCTTTGGAATTTTTTATTGACAAATTCCTTCTTTATATCAATGTTAAGTTCATATGTAATAACAGTTTCAGATTTAAAAAAAAAAAAATTGTCCACAAATGACACCATTTATTTTCATAAACAAATAATCAATAAAATGAAATCACTGCGTGTAATAATGATAACGAATTGTTTTATTTCCTTTCAGATATAACAAAGGATCACAAAATTGGTGAAATTTCTCTCATACCATCCCCACAATCTAATTAATGCATCTTATTAGGAGTTATAAATATTTTCACTAATTATCACGCTTATTACGCAATAAAACTGACTCGACCACTCCGCAATTTCTTTCGATAAATTCAGAATCTTAGATTTTTACTGCTTGCAGAAATTTAAAAAAACAAACCAAACACGTGACCACACTAAATTATTCCGCAATTTGATAATATTCCCGCCAAAATACTTTATCTCAACGTGCTTAAAACATAAATAACTTTTGAATAATTCTTTATCTTTTATTTAGATAGGATTTCAAATACTTCTAAAATCTATCTAGATGCTTATAAAAAAATCGTTCAGACAGATTTTTTTAAATGTCCTCATATAATTGTTATCATCAGCAAAAGGTCGTTAATAATTGTTTTTTTTGGTAGACAATTGACCCAACAGAATTTGTGAAATGTTTACAGAATGTCCCGGTCTCCCGTATTACTGTTATGACTATGAGATCAAATTCTAAAAACATACAATTCAATACAAATCGAAGAAAACACATTAAAAAAATTCTTTGTAACCGAACCGTTGCATTCAGTTTGTATTTTTTTTTTTTCATGTGGTACAATAAAACAGCCCAATCTTTGATTCTGAAAACCAGTGACTCATAAAAACAATCCAGTGGGGACTTTATAAAATAAAAACACGTTTATAGTGGTAATATAATAATAACAAAAAAGCCTTTTGTTTTGAATGAATGACTTGATCACGTGTTCAAAAATTGGATATTACTTAGAAATTGGGGGTTGACTTACGCCTGTGTCGTGGGTACGAGCGGCGGCGGTGGTCCCTGAGTAATGTTTGAATAATAATTGGGCGACCTCATGTGCCTGTTCCCTGTTGCCGCAGGATAAGTCGTCCTGATGGCCGATCCAGGCGTCCGGGATTGCGGGGGATGATAGGGATGTTGTCCCCCCATTCCATAAGAGGAGTAAGTATGGACATTGTGAATCTGGTTGTTGGCAGCCGGGGGTTTAGGTTGGGTCAAGCTGACGGCCCTTGGACTGGGGATTGAATGGGCAATTGGGGGGGCTGCCGGCTGTCGCGTCCACTGGATAATCTGGGATTGATTCCTCGTATTTCCACTTATTAACAATTGCGAATCGACACTTTTCTTCGGCCAGTAGTCCTCGAAAAGGGTCCCGGGAGGAAAATAATTTTTAATATCGTTTAAACTAATAACTGAACAGGAATCGTGTGCAAAAAGTTCGTTCCGGATTCCTTGTACTTTACAACAGAATTTTAAATAAGATAAGTCCCAGCCTTCGAGTTTGTTGGCTCGCTGCTTCAGGTTCTCAGTCTCGCCCTCGAAGTAGAATAGTGGGACGTATTTTTGGTCATTATATACAGTGTAGGGTACCACAGATTCTTTATTTATTCGGATAAAACCGCTTCGACCTAAGGAATCAGTTTCACCGTTTACTAACTTCGTGTAGCACGAACAAAGGAAGTTGTAGAACTCCACAGCATCACTCAGTCTAACAATCAGATCCCGCGGGGTGAACTGTTCTTTCCCGAAATGATAGTCACAGTGTTTCATGTTAATCTCGTTGAGGAGCCTCCCTTCAGGCTCGGTGATGTAGTAACTCCTGATACAAGTGCAGTTGTAGATGTCTTGGTGCAAGTAATTTAAGTATTTGTTGAGGGCCTTCATCTCCACCATCCGAACGGCACAGTATTTCTCCCCGTTGCGGTTGATGTAAGGGATAGGGTTCTTCCCGATGGTCTCCCAGCCGAACCGCCCCCGTACGGAGTCCTCGTCGATGGTCTTCCCGGTTTCCTGGCAGTTGGTGGCCTGGAGAGTATTGTTTTGCTTCTTCTTGTCGTTCATCATGGAGGTGAGGATGAGGTTCTGCCCTAGACCCACATGGGCTTTCTGCTGGTTCACGGCCATCCGATTTTTGCTCGCTTCTTTGATTTTGTCGGCGAGGGCCTGAATTTCGGCTTCGTCGTGCCTTTCCTGCTTCACATTCATTTTGACAAGTTGACAACTATCGAAACAAAAGACGGTTTCACCCACTAGATCGTGCAACCCATTTTCGTTCGATTGATGTTTACCAAGAGTGAGGTTAAGGCGGGTTTATATTTTCCCTGGTTATGTTTTAGCGGCCATAGCGCCATCAAAATGGAACACTCGGTGTTAAACTCTCTTGCCGAACTGAATTCATGCGAAAACTACGGGACCTAACCCAAATTCGCCACAACACAACGTACCAGATTTTTCACCCCGTCTAACGCGATTTTAACTTTAGTTTAAATACATGGGAAGCCAGGGTTTTCTTCACACACACTTAACACCACTGCACTCATATTAGTACACGAAACGTTCGAAAGCGGGGTACAGCTAGATGGCATCAAAAATAACTAACCTAACGACAACTAACGGCTAAACTCCATACTAAAAACGCACTGACATCTCGCGCACGAATGCGCAAACACACAACCGCCATCTTTAACCGATTAACCTACAACCGGTTATAACACAAGCAACATGAACAACTCCAATTTCATCAAATCTGTCATTAAGGGGGTCAAAAAAAACAACATTTACGTTATAACCGAATGATTAACCAAACTTGTCATAAAACCTGCAAAAACATCATTTTTTGTCATAAATACCGCAACCGTATGGTTGCGAACTTGACTTTCTTCTTACATTGTCGCTAGATGGCGCACTCGTCGTAACATAATTTATGGTTGTTTTTTTTCCAACATGGCTTCCGCTAGATATGGACGAATCAGAGCGTTGCATTTGGTATTTTGTAATGACGGCTAGTAAACGTATTAGTGACGTCACCGTTGTAATCGAGACGATCGTATTTTTCCTTCATGGAGTTTAATTTATCCGTCTGGTTAATAACCCACATTGTTTATTATTTAATCATTCTTCTGATAGAAAATTTGTTGGATTTTTTTCGAATAAATCACAATTAACTGTTGATTATTGAGACTTTTGATTTACTGTACTTTCGCATGAAACGGCAAAATCAGTGGCGTACACATCTTGCAATATTACTGGCCACTCAATACATTGTTTATTTATTAATTATTAATTAATGATAATTATTCGTTTCAAAAGAAATATGATAAAAATGCAACAATAGCTCATTTTATGTAAATCTTTGATATTTAGAAAAAACATTGTTTAAAAACTCCGTACCAGCACTGATGAGGTGTGTCAATGGATAATAATTATTAATTTAAATAAATATTGAAGTACACAATGCGGTTTAATTTTAGAATTTGGTCTAAATCATTATTATTTTACGAATGTTATAATGATTTTCTCCCCAAACACGAACTTTAACGAAAACTGGGATTACTGCAACGAAAAGCAGTGGCGGCGTGTATTTTTTCGTCCAAGGTAGTAGTGAAAGTTACACATTTAATTAGAGAATATGGTGTATTTATCAACAAACTTGTGTATCCGAAAATGGTTAGGTTCGGTTACCAACTTTTTTTCATTGATAATAATGATAAAAACATAAATATTGCAAGTATGCATTACGAACAAAGATGGTTCTCCCTCTGTGAGGGTGAGCACGTGTCAATTATCTCAAGCTAAACAGCTACCTGCAAGGGGCGAAGCCGGACGTCGGCAATATCTATATTCTTTGTTACTTATCCCGCCTTCTTTGAAAAAAAAAATTAAACTTACTTTTGACAACTGTTTTGTGATATTATTTTCATCGAATTCGATACTGTATATAAAATGTTATCTTTTTGCTTAATTTTTTTGCATACCTTTGATAATAAACATAACTGTAATTTTAAAAACATTTAGTGAAATTCTGCGAATAAATAAATAAAAATAAAATATTGCTACAGGTATCAAAAAATCACGTTTTTTACATTCCAAATGTCCAACTATGAAATTTTTTAAAATAGCAGAAAATCAGAAAAAAGTTGCAAAGATTAGGAGTTATTGTAAAACGCTGTTTACCAATCAGATGCTCCAGCAATCAACCAATTACAGCAAGCGCGCAAAATTTTTCTTGTTTGAATTTTTAATTGAAACACCAGGCCCGTGGTTGGGGGTGGGGTGGGAAATATTTTGAATATTCTGAGCCCTACTTTAAAACTTTGTCTTTCTAACAACTTTCTTTAGAAATAATAACGCATATAAAATAAAAACGCACAAAATTCTTATCTTTGTTATGAGTCATTTTTAAAAAAAATCTTTGAACAGGTCGATTTTATTTTTTCAAATGCTATATTTTGACAATTTTTTTTAAATGTCAACCGATATTTTTTATTATTGTTATAGATAGTACACATCGTTATCCTTTTGGTAAGCATAAAAAAATTCAAAAAAATAAAG
>NW_025400995.1:2167090-2319644 GCF_015345945.1 Tribolium madens | reverse complement strand
ATAATTAAAAAAAAAAACATATACAAGATCATCAGTATCATTAAATAGACATAAAAAATGTCAAATGTTAAAATTTTTCGACAGATAGAATTTTTTAAACATTTTTTTCCATGTTCCTGGTATCTTACTTCAAATTTTTCTCTGGGGCGCGAGTTCTGACACACCCTGTATGTGCTCCTTTTGTTTTTCTATATTGAAATTTGGAATCTTTCAGTAACATCAGTTATAGATAATATTTCATCTATGGTTATAGTAAAAAAATATACGTGTACTATACAAAACGGCAGAACTGTTCTAGCCCCAATAAAAATTTTGGGCGCCCTGCATCTAAAAATTGTTTCTAGCTACGGGCCTGACAGGATGATCTATTTATTATTATTATTTTCTATTCAAACTTATTTGAAGCAAAAAAATTAAAAAAAAAAATTACAAAATTTTTGAATTAAAAAAATTGAATAAATAAAAATGTGGCCTTCATATTTTTTTAAATTTACTTCAGTAAGAAGAAAAATCTTCGTGTGTAAAGGTATCGTTTTATTATGAAATGTTACTTTGAAATACCTGTTATGCAGATTAGTCTATTTTTAAGTTTGCATTAAAACAGTTTTTCTACGAGAAAAATGTTTCTAGTGTGAAATTAAAACCTGTTTTTGTTTTAAAAAAATATTTTTTGTTGCATCGTTTTTTTTTGTTAAATGTATTATCGGACAGTCGATACAGGCTGATGTGTTTTTTTCGACAGTTTCCGTTAGTAATAATAATACTAATAATCCAATGAGCAAAAAATTATTTTGTTTTAATAAATTGCAATAAAATCATAAAATGCTCTCATGAAAATGAAAATATGAGGTGAAGGATTAGCAATAAGTCAAGGTCATGTCGCCTTTGTTTGTAGTGCGCCATCTGTTAACACTTCTCTCAATGATAAATTTGACAGACGATGAAGTGTCACTAACGTCAATTGCTGAGTTTATTCCTTCCAATTTCAGTGAATCTCCATTGGTAATGCGTTCATTATGTGTGTGAATGTAATTTAGTGAAAAATCCGTTGTTTTAACCCTCGGAGAATATAAATAAGAAAGGCGAAAAGTGGTAGTGGTCAGTTTTCCATAGTCTGTTGTTATGGATTCAGAAGAGGACACTTATGACAATGTTGATTCGGGGAACGAGTCCAGCGGTGATGATGTTGATTTTGCAATGGAAGTTGAAGTTACAGGACACAGGGAAAAGCAGACGGACGTCGACGACTACCCTTACGAGGTTTTATCAACCGAAGAGATCGTCCAACACATGGTTGATTCAATCAAGGAAGTTAACTCAGTTGTGGAGGTGATTTCGTTGTTGGATTCACCATGCAAGTCATTTATAACCTTAATTCCAGATCTCCACAACCACAACACGGATCCTCCTCAACCACTTCAGGTGGGACAAGGAGAAACTAATGGAACGGTTCTACGATGGGGACCAAGACAAACTCTTCTCGGAGGCGAGAGTCATCAATCCGTTCAATAAATACAGCAACAAAGTCAAGGTAGTGCAATACAATCCACAATAACTCATTTAACCCCAATCTCCCCCAACAGCCACCGAAAAAGACTGGCAATGGGACAGAGGAATGCGAAATTTGTTTCATGACACTTCCTTCTTCTGTAAGTTGCAAATCGAAAATTTTCCCATTTTAATTACCAATTCCAGCACATGACTGGACTCGAATGTGAACACAAATTTTGTACTCACTGCTGGTGTGAGTACTTAACCACGAAAATAATGGAGGAAGGAGTAGGCCAAACAATTGCTTGTGCAGCGTACGGCTGTGACATCCTTGTTGATGATGCAACTGTTATGAAATTAGTGAAGGATTCTAAAGTTAAATTAAAATATCAACATTTAATTACTAATAGCTTTGTTGAGGTAAGTATCAAAAATGAAAAAATTGTTTAGAGGCGCTCACATATGCGATAACATACCCGCTAGATGGCGCTAGCTGAAACAAAACAAGTTTAAGATTGTGAAAAAACAAAGCAGGCACCGTGATGTAAACACAGAAAATATTGTTGCAATATTTTATTTTTGTGGATCAATTGTTTTGCAACACTAACCATTTTTTATATTTTTCCATTGTTTAGTTTAATGTCACACAATAAATTTACTCTTAACTAGGAAATAAAAAGTTTTCCACATTTATGTAACACTTTTTGACTCATTTTACACACAAACGTCTAAGATTCGTTGACGTAAATGTAACCAAAGAGACGTAAATACGAAAATAGATTTAGAAATAAAAGATATTTGTAATTAAAAATTATTTGTCGGTCTAAAATAACACTAAATCTCATTTTTGTTGTTCTATGAGTACGTGAGTACATGTTACTTCATTATTTGTGAAGTAATAGAAAAAAATTAAATGTATTAATTAGAATATTTTTATCATGTCATGACTAGATTTTTTGTGAAGAACTAAGCTTACGGTTAAACGAATTGGAAACGCCAAAATATTTATATTAATTAAAATTTATATCAAATTTCATTTTGCTTTTCCACTGTTTCTGCGGCTATAAAAAGGTGTTTTTAAGTTAAAAACACTCTATATATCATTCATAATAGTCTAAAATTGTTAGACAATTACAGCTATACCAAATGTTAACACATTTTTGAGAAGTAATAAAAGTCTTACTAAAATTGAAATAAATTATACCAGGTGAACAAGATGTATGGGACCAAATGTTTTTGCTTAAACTATTTATTTTTTGAAAAAATTAATTTGATGAATGATAAAGGACTATAAAAATGTGAACGTTTCTCAAAAATAAGGTTTTTATTTTTTGTTTTTGAGTTTTACAAAATTTTTAATTTTGATGTAAGGATTACATCTACATTTTATTGAATTTTTAAGTTGCCACGTTGAAAAAATAGCATAACTTAAAAACTTGTTTTTTTTTTCAATTTTATTCTCAAAACACGATCACATTATTTATAGCACTTTAATTTTGATTAATTATTATTTTCTGAAAAACACTTGGTTTCATATTTTTTGCCCACCTTGTATATGTGTGCTTGTTATAATTTGAAAAATTTTTTCGTAAATCTTTTCGAATAAGAAATCAAAGTATTTTCAAACAAGCTATTATTTTTGTTTAAATATATACCGAATTTCATTTATTTGAGTCTACAAGAGGACAAAAAAATTATCTTTGATTTTACGCCAAAACTGCGAAGGAAAAACATTTTTTGCTTCACCTGAAACGAGCAAATCGGTAATTAAAACGTCGTTATTCTGACTCAGTTGAAAAAAGAGTTCATTTTTGTCTTGATTTTTGACTTGTAATTATTTTTATCTGTATTTTAAAGCTCATCACATTGGCGGTTTTATTTTTTTGACAACGATGTCACTTTGACAAATGAGTTTCCGCAAGTTAAATAACAGAAATGTTTGTAAAAAACGTAATTTTAATAAATGGCAACTCCAAAAAACAGCTTTAAGATAAAAAACAAAGTCATTTTTAACAAGAACTATCATTATTCAATTAATTAATTAATTAATTGAAAAAATGATATTGTCAAAAAATAAAATTACCATTGTGATGTAACTTAAAAAGGAGAGAAAAATTAGTCCAAAGTCAAGAGAAAAATGA
This sequence comes from Tribolium madens, assembly GCF_015345945.1. NCBI lineage: Eukaryota > Metazoa > Arthropoda > Insecta > Coleoptera > Tenebrionidae > Tribolium > Tribolium madens. The sequence continues at coordinate 2,316,012 of NW_025400995.1, read as the reverse complement.
ACTTTTTTCCTATTTAATCAGAATAATGAAATTTTGATAATTAAAATTTGTAATTATTACAGATTGCTCGTTTCAGGTTAAGTAAGTTTTGACGTAAAATCAAACATAAATGTTTTTTTCCTTTTGTAAACTCAATCCGGGGACATACTGCATACTGAGTTATATTTATACTATTATTATTTAATATTATTTAATAAAAAACAAATTAAAAAAAATTAATTTATATTAGTCCTGACTAGACTAGACTAGATTAATCTTTCACTTCGCCCCAGAACAAATGTCAAAATATGTTCAATTGAAGCTTTTTTTAGTTCAAATATACCGGGAGGGGGGAAGAAATTCCCACTTCTAATTATATAAAATTGTTGATATTTTGTACACTTACTTGGGCATTGGAAAGATACATTTCATAATTTTTTAGTATTCATTTTTTTTTATAATTATTTACAAAATCAGAAAAAAATACCAATTAAATTTTGAATTAAACGCAATTTTCCATCTTAACTTTAAAAATCATTTTTATTTATGACCTGCCACTAAATTTATGTGACAATGGGAAGATCATTTTTCTTTAACCATTATTTTAAATTATACCAAATTTCATTTTTGTTTTTCCACTATTTCTCAAGAAGTAGACATTTTTAAGTTAATATAAATACACTGCATATTTTTTACAAAAATTCAATTTTTTTATAATTACCAGACATTTGCAACTATGTTTATCAAATTATGTGTATTTATGTTCCTCTATTTTTGTGGAATAAGAGAAAATGTCTTTAAAAATGAAATAAATTAATTATTATATTTTACTCGTTATAATTTGATTTTTTTTCGTTAATCCCTCTTGCTACGCCACTGCACGAAGATGAAACGACAAAATATTTTTAAACAAAAGCTATTATTACAGTTTAAATGTATACCTAGTTTCATTTTTGTTGTCACAATATTTGTAAATCAATAGAAAAGATATATTTAAATGAAAAAACACGCTGTATATCATTGGTAATACTTTTTTGTTTTTGTAATCGTGAACTACAAACAAATTAAGCAAATTAAATATATTAACGTGCTTACACCAGGAATAGAAGACATTTGAACAACCATTTAATTTCGAAAAATAGTAGATATGTATATCAACTTTTTAGTTGATTATGTAGGTTTTTTAGATAAAATGTAACTATTGTAACAGTTTTTTATTGTCATGGCCAACAAATTGTGCTTTGTATTAGTCGTTATCACGAAATTGCTTTTTGGTCAAAATTAAAAAAAAAACCTTGTTACAGTGCAATCGTTTGCTGAGATGGTGTCCCTCGCCAGACTGTAGCAACGCAATAAAGGTGCAGTATGTGGAGCCCCACCGTGTGACGTGCAAATGTAACCACACGTTTTGCTTTGCTTGCGGTGAAAACTGGCACGATCCTGTAAAGTGTCACCTATTGAAAAAATGGATAAAGAAATGCGACGACGATTCGGAGACTAGTAACTGGATAGCAGCTAACACCAAAGAGTGTCCAAAGTGTAACGTAACGATCGAAAAAGACGGCGGCTGTAACCACATGGTTTGCAAAAACCAGAACTGCAAGGCGGATTTCTGTTGGGTGTGTTTGGGACCATGGGAGCCTCATGGTACTTCATGGTATAATTGTAATCGATACGATGAGGATGAAGCGAAAGCGGCGAGAGATGCTCAAGAAAAGTCGAGATCGGCGTTGCAGAGATATTTATTTTACTGTAATAGATATATGAACCATATGGCGTCGCTAAAATTCGAACATAAGTTGTATGCGTCGGTTAAGGAGAAGATGGAAGAGATGCAGCATCATAATATGAGCTGGATTGAAGTACAGTTTCTTAAAAGAGCGGTCGATATTTTGTGTCAATGTCGACAGACGCTAATGTATACTTACGTTTTCGCTTACTATTTACAAAAAAATAACCAATCTGTGATCTTCGAAGATAACCAAAAAGACCTGGAGAGTGCCACTGAAACGTTATCGGAGTATTTAGAGAGAGATATTACGTCTGAAAATCTCGCCGATATTAAGCAAAAAGTCCAAGATAAATACAGGTAAGGAAATTGAGATGTAACGAGTTGTTACTACGATTTGGTACTTTTTCAGGTATTGCGACAGTAGGAGGAAAGTTCTTCTGGAACATGTCCACGAAGGTTATGAAAAAGAATGGTGGGATTATAATGAATAGTTAGATAATGCAATGCCTCCGTTCTGGAATTAGATCGACTAGTATTTATAGTTATAATAAATACCTAGTTACCTCATTGAGACGGAAAACACTGTCAATCCGTACTTATGATATTAGCTAAAGTTTAGTACATCAAGAATTTCGATCTATTAACAGAACGAATTTTGATAAATAAAGTTGCACCCTGTTACTGTAATATTTGCATTTTTGAAGAGGACAGTAGATGTGGAGAAAACACATTCTAGATCTGTTTTATTATACTTAAAAGAAGAATTTAAATTGTCTTTTAAATTTCTAAAATGAAAGTTGTGAGTGATTAGTATATTTTATTGTTAACTATTAAGTTTTAAACTAAATGAGGCCATTTATTGTTCCAAATGATTTGCTAAAAACGAAAACATGTTGAATAGAACCAGTAGTCTAATTTTTAATGTAATATAGAACTATTTTTGCTTGTAGATTTAACTTTTCTTCGTTTTTCGACGTGTGGAATCTACTGTGATTCTAATTTTCTAATAACTGTAAATAAGATAGTGGCCGATTAGATTCCAGCAATTACAAATGATCATTGTTTGGAAATTCTAGCCTAAGATATAGAGCTTCTATCAAGTAAAAACTTATTTTTTGGCGACTTTAAGAGGTAAGACCGTTTGTGATTGTATACAGATCTAATTTTCAATACATACTATTTTCGTAAATGTAAATATTTCATACTGCTGTTTGTCACTTGGTTCTATCACTGTCATTGATTTATAATTTCATTCTGGATGTACCTACTTAATCAAAGTGTAAATAATGAAAATATACCCTTAGATGGTGGAATTCCGTCGTTTATTCTGAAAACTGGTGCGCAATGAAAAATAATCAATTAATGCAGTCTAATCTCATTTATTAATTATTTTTCTCTTACTTAATTCACATTATTTATATAGATAAGTTCATTACATTGCGTCCACATGTGGACGTAATGAAGCGAACTCAGGTTTACATAATTTTATCAACGGGAACACTATGATCAATTTTTTCTTTTAGGGAATTGTTACTTAATCCTTAAATAATTTCTTAATATATGTATATGTAGCACATTCCCCACCAGAAATTATTTAACTGGATTGTTGGCATGCAATAGATTTATGTAATTCTCCCGATTCTGGTAGAACCTTAAAAGTAGTGTTGTGAGGGAAAGTTTTAAAAAACTTCACGACACTATTAAAAGTACTCCATCCCAAATGGAATTTAAATAAATCTTACTTTAATTGAACTCGAACTCAAACTCAATCAGCTGGAGTTCTGTTATTGTTAAGTAACAATAAACTGTAAATTTGTAAAGTAATAAAATTAATGATTAAACATAATTGTTTAACAATCATTTGATTTGATTCTATTGACTTCTCAAGTGCATGGACCTTGTTCCTGGGTCACTTAAGGCCGACTCTCATTCCGACTATTGGCAACAGAGGGCGCACCATACCCGGGTTTAGGCAACTCGTAAGACAATCGGTAAGTATTCAAAATAAATATTTAAACGTTCTATTTAATCGCGTTATCACACAAAACAACCCTTTTGCTTAAACAAACAGGTTTTGTGATTTCAAATACAATACGTCTAAATCAAACATGAGATAAAATTAAGAAAAACTGAAAGGCCACGAGACTCAGTAAACAGGACTTATTTATTGTAGATAATTAATTAAAAATATGTAAGAGCAAACTTTTCAAAGCAGAAAAAATAATAATTACGGGATGAGTTTGAGTATTTATGGTATTCTGAAGGCGAGTCTTTGAAAATCCGACTTGTCCTTAGTCTTTAAGATGTATGCCTTGAGAGTTGTGAAAGTCAAATGAATTAGAATTGTTTCAGAATAAAAAAGTTTCATTTTCAGGATTCTGCGTCATCTTTGTACATAAAAATTTGAAGATACTTAACAATTGTGATGAATAGGAAGTTATTAAGTGTTGATATGTTAGTATTTTTCTGTAGTAAATAAACATCTATTAGCATATAACAAGCGTGTAAATGTTGAATACCAGTAAGCTGTAAATTGTAATTTATTTCCATATTTATTAAGTAATTTTCTCACTCGAATGAAACAATAACAGAAAATGCACGCATGAGAAGAAATGGCGGAACGGAAGCAACAGAAGTGATGATAAAATAAATGATTTGAAATTTTAAAGCTGTTATTACCTACCTCCACATCCATTTGAACAATTTGACAGCTACGTATAGCATCAGAAGTAAGTAGCTAATGATATTTTACAAAGAAAAGGGGCTATAAAGACCTTGTGTTGAGAGTAGTTAACCAAATAGGATAAACCATTTTAAACTTATCATGTACTCACCATTGTTATACAATGACCGTTTGTAGTCACTACGTACGTGGTTTTTAATCCGAGAAATTTGTGACGGAAAATTGACCACTTGTACGTTTGAAAAAATCGAGAAAATTCAAAAGACCAACACCCCTAGAATGTCCAAGTAAGTCAACCCAATTTAATAAAAAATCATAAAACTATTAAGTCGTTATGTCGACTCCTCAGTTAATTTAATTTATTATCTGCTTCCAACTGGTCAAAAATCCAGGACCATTCTGTGATTATGCGCTCGCATAATAAATACGTTTTCGCAATTATTTACTCTACCAGATGGAAGAATACTTAAGTCACACTGTCTCAGTGATTTATGTAAACGTTTTTTGACAAGTAAAGTTTTTAATTAAATAAACCAACAGAAAAACACTTTCATTATTGAGACAGAACTGTTGCAATCTACCTCAATACAACCAAATTAAATAAATTAGGCTTTGAAACGTATGAAGCGTACAAGTAGATAATTTGTTTAAACATTTCATTTGCAAATTGTAATTGTCTCCAGACGGGCAAGCCCCGCGAGCGCGAAAAGTCTCAACGCTGTTGAAATCACCCTAAGCACCCCTGGATTAAATTTGTTTAAATAGACGTTTCGAATTAAGTTCTGTTTGCAATATTATGAAACAATGTCTTCTGCTGACGTAATTTGTGGAAAATGGCATTTTGCGGAGGAAAAATCGCCAATTGATCGGTTTTGTGCTGGCATTAGTGTCAAACGGGTGGAAGATGTACGGTTTTATATGTAAAAGATTACATCACATGTTTACTTGTTTACTTTTTGATCAACTTAGTTAACAATGAGATGGTCTGGACTAATATATATAGTTGCCGCTGTTTTCACCAACTTAGTTTAACTGCGGAGGTTGCTAGCAGCCCTGCAGGAGTGCCAAATCCATCTCTGAGTACTTCAGGTATTTTTCCTTTTTTACCCTGAATTTTAACACACTATTTGCCCGAAAAATTAACACTTGCTTGTCAATCAATTTTTCAATTAGAGTTCCAGAAAGGCGAAATTACGTGCGAATTGTTTCCTAATTGGTGCTATTTACGTAAATTTTTCGGTGGAAAATGACACAGATTTAAATAATTCTAATATGAAATATGATCATTCGCATGATAATCAGTTTGTGTAATAGTTGATAACACTGATGGAAACTCATCGAAAAAATATTACTTGATTTAGGCTTTAGAATGGTATTGGCTGAAATTTCAAGTTTAATCCAGATATAATAAGCCAAATGACATCATTGATTGCTTAAATGAAGAACCCGAACCCTTGAATTGGCATGATTGTCATTTTTTCAATTCGTAATTCGGAGAAGGAGAATTAATTTTAATTCGCTAATTACAAGACAACTTGACTGATAACAATTACATTTTCGATTCAAATTTCGTGGAATTTTACAAAAAGTGAGTCACTAACAATTTTGCAGAATTTGGCGGAATTTACGCGGATCCGAAAACTGAGTTTTATTGTCTTACATTGTGAGAGAATCTGTTTATAATTTATAAATGTAGTTAATTAGAATTATCAGCATTTCTGTCAACAGAGGCTAATGCTGTTTATTTTCCCATATCAGTCTCTTCGGTCGAAAACTTCTTGATAGAAAAATGAATCAGTAGAGAAAGAACTTTTGAAATTATCACAATTTACCGATGATTATGATTGTGTTCGGCAAACACCGTCACTTTGAAATATTTATATAAACACAAGTATAGTTTAAGTGAATGATTTCCACATTCTCACACCAGTTTTAAATCGAAACGAAGGAGCAAACCACCTGCAATCGGTGCTTCTGAACCCGAAGACAAACGTGCGAAATTCGACCAAATTTTCACCGATTTTGGAAATGTGTGTGAAGTGTTCCGCGAAAAAGTGGCCCTCAGTTAAAAATACAACATTTTACTGACGAAATCCACCCTCGTGTAAGTAAAAAATTCTAACCGTGGACGCAATATTTTTCAAAAAAAAAAAAAACACCAAAAACGCATTTTGGGAATTCTCAGGTCGTCGTACAATTATCACTTTCATTGCTTATGAGATAACAAGTAGAGTCAATAGTGATGTCTTTTGAAGGCTTTCTCTTGTTAACCCTTGAAGAAGATTTTTTTTTACTTATGCGTGGATACTGCGTAGTTAATTCGATGATTATATACTGATAAAATGAACAATACATAAGTGTAAACATGAAATCGTGAATAAGAATTTTTATCATATAAATATAATATCTATTATCATACTCGATGACCTACCCGTCAATACGAGAACAAACTACTTTTTTCGTGACGTCACATTTTGTCTAAGTTGTTTGAACTTGTTTTATTATAAAACAAAATATTTAATTTTTGTTTTTATTTCTGTGTAAACAATCAGGGTTGTGTGGGGTCACAATTTTCCATGTACGATATTTTTGCCGTTGTTGGAAAACTAAAAACTAATTACATCAATTAATCTTTATTATTCTGTTTATCAATTCATTAAAACAATTAAGCAAACGTCTTAATAAATATCAACACTAATTCAGAAAAAGTTGTAAATTTCAATTAATCGATCATTTTTACGGTTGATATGGTGTTTAATTTAAAATATGGGTCAACTGGGATTTAGAATGTTGAAGTGTTTGTTCCATGGTCACAAGATGGCACCGGTAGTATTTAGAGAAATCTCGTTTTAGCCTTTGTGCTAATTTAATAAAACCCAAGGGGAAATCGTATCGAAAATTTTGAAAAAGTGCCGAGGTCTAGACAAAGGTCACATCCATATACGTAAAATGACCACAAATCGAAATTGTTTTTCTCTAGATCACCTCCAATTTAAACCCATATAGGTTTTATTATGATTTCAAGATCGTTGCATTGACCGCGAAATCTTTCACTCCCTGAAAATCATTACATAAATCATTAATGTGACACCTACCTACTTATTAAACTCCTTAAACTGAACATTGTTTAGTGTCGTTGCGGCATCACACTCGCAATAATCTCAAATTGCTCTCTTAATTGGAGTAAATTATTTTGATGACACTTGCACAACACAAACAACTTGAGAGGATTCGACACAAAAAGTCGTCTGGTCAAAAATTTGGTCCACAACATGGCTGAAAAATTTTTAGTCGGGGGTTTTTCGCAAATTTTCATTCCATGGAATTTAATTTGAAAATCATCGGTCCTTGATTTTCCAGAAAAACTATGCAAACTCATACAAATTCATTAACAAAATTTTATCTTCAAATATGAAATAGTATATTACATAACGAGCACGGAAAGTGATAAATAACGCACAAGCGGAAAAGTTGCGCACGAGGCGTTAGCCGAGTGCAGGCAATACCGCGAGTGCCTTAGACACTTTCCTGCAAGTTTTGTACACTATTTTTCCTACGACCATAAATATTTTTTTCTTACGAACATTTTTTTTTCATAACGATTTATTTTTTATAATGGATACAAAAAAATACGTTAAATGAAAAAATACAAAACATTCGAGTGTGAATTGTGCGTTAGATTTCTAACACACAGTGCGAAAACAAATCGCACAGGTTTTTGACCTCGTACGATATTGCCAATTTTCGCGCATATGTAATTGTGCGTTATGATCTAGTTTCGTATATGGTCGTAGGAAAAATATTTAACAATGTGTATACATGCAAACCTCATTGAAATAATTTTCAGTCATCAGAAAGTCAAGAAATGATATTACAACAGCAACTTTTTTAATAAAACACCCTATATTTACCTAAATTTTAGTGGTTGATTTGACTTAGTTTTGAAATAATTTTATTTTTTTGTCAAAAATTAATTACACAAAAACTAGAAAAATTAAATTGTTACTTTAAAGAAGAATATATTCATTCTTCAGTGAATAATAATTTTAGCGCATTACATATAAAACAAAAAAGTAGGTGTTCCATTTAATTAAATTGCGAAGATTCTGAATTTAGTTTAATAAATTTGTTAAAAGAGCGTATTTTGATCGGAAAAATCAAAATATATCAAAAGTTAAGCAAAATCAACCAACAAAAGATTAGCTTAAAGTGAAAAAAACAAGTTTGTGTTGTAACTAATTTTTTAAACACTCTTTATACTTGAACATAATTTCGAGTGATGTAGTGGATAGTACGCCAAAATTGTCGCATAATTAATAAGTTTTATGTTATCATTTCTGTTAACTATTTATTTCAACAAAGGTGAAGAAATTATGCTCACCTATTTATAATATTTCATGTTTTTCTTTTTTTTAAAGATAAGTCAAAATGAAATGTTGTTGGGGTTGTGTTCAAGTGTAGAAAAAATATGTCAATGCCGTTTTCTGTTTAGTCATTATTGTGATATTTCTATTAGTTATCAACGCTGAATGGTGTAAAAACAGACTGTTATTGTCATATTGGAAAAAAAATGGAACTTATTTAACGATTTTGAAAAAGTCTTTCGAAAGAATGTGAATTTAATACACAGAATTAGCTATGTAGGTAAGTAAGAAAATGTGAAATAAAATAAATATTAATCATGTATTCATGTTTATGGTCTATATCTAAAAAAATATCAAACAAGGTTTCAAAAAGTTGATACCTAATATTTCGTGGTCGGTATGTTGTTATGAAAATAAAGCGAAACACAAATAAAAAGCTTACCTAGGGCGTAAAATTTGACAAAAAGTACTAATAATAGGGCACTACAATTGTCAAAAAATGTTAAATCATCTCCGGATTTTTTATAGAGGTGAACAAAATGGAAAAAAAATGTAACACGTCTAATAAACATTGAGCTTTTTTTGAGATTTCGACTTAAAACCAAACCATCTTACACATATACTGGGTGATTTTAAAGTATGTGCAAATATTTTAACAGGCAAGGAGCTCAAAAAAAATCGAAATAACTAAACTTGCCTTATCCGGATGTTTACAATTTCTGAGATCTTCACTTTGGCGTTGGAGAAATTTTCAAAAAATGCAATATAAACAAAGTTTGAACTTTTTGAGGACTTTATACCAAAGTTTACATTACTAGTGGATCAAAAATTTTTACCGTTTTATGATTTTTTTATGTCCCTGTTTTTGCTATTTTTTTTAATATTTCGCAATATGTATTTTGTAATAAATTTAATAATTGGGTTAAATAGTAAAAAATCCCAAAATGAAATTTTTCAAAAATTTAAAAGCGTTACTTTTAGAAACCAAAGAGTCTATACAGGGTGTTTCAAAACTCGCGCCCCAGAGAAAAATTTCAAATAAGATAAGATACCAGGACCATAGAAAAATGTTTAAGGGAGAACTCAATTTTGTTCAAAGTAAATCCTACTTTTTTCACTGTAAAAATGTCCAAAACAGCAAAACGTAATTTTATCCAACGTATTTTTGTCCAACTTAAACTAAGCATCCGTATTTTAGTCCAAGAATTTTGGTGCTCTTTGCAGAACCAACCTGACAACAAAATTACCAAGTAGTTTTTATGAATTTTATAAAGTAATTTTTCTTAATTTAATGCAATTTTTTATGACATTAGTCGATACAATTTGCCGATTTTTATACAATCGTTTGATATCAGTCAATTTTTCTTTCTATCCGTGCGCAGGGGTCATGATAATTCAATACGTTATATTTTATAATTTTTTTACCTGTGCTACTATACATCCACAAGTTTTTAATTTTTTTTGGACGAATTTATGATTCATCTGCAGTTTTTCTTCAATTTCCGCTAAAAGTCAACCCTCTAAATGTGTTCTTATTTTTTTTTTTTTTCACTGTAACTGAATTGTCAGGTTTGGTCAACTCTGATGTTTGGATAGTGAACATTTGAAATCCACAAAGTTATAATTTGTCTGTCAATACTGTCAAACATGTTTAAAAAATTCTGTCAAAAGATTTTGATATTTGACTTTTTTATATCTATTCAATGTTACTGATCTTGTATATGTTTTTTTATAAATATTTAATGAAGGTACAAAAATTCTGCCAACAAAAGCCACAAATAACATTAAACAGAATTACAATTTAGGATACAGCTGCCTTGTTTCCAAATAGCCTCTGTAGGAAAAAAAAAATATACTCCCATAATTTCGAAATTTTTATAGATAGAATTTCTATGTTCCTAGCATCTTACCTTACATGACATTTATCTCTGGGGCGCGTTTGAAACACCCTGTATAACAAACTAAAAATAACAACTTCGATGTCGTTAAATGTAATAAGATTGAGTATTAGAAAATGCGTTTGTTCCAGAGCTTTCGTTGAGTTTTTCGTCCGCTGCCCCCAGTAGTAGCCGCCCCCGGCCGTCTCCGCCTTCGTTCGCCCGCCGCCGAAACCTTCTAACTCCCCCGACAGCATAGAATGGTAGAAAGTGAACCTCCTTCAAAAAACAAGCAAGATTGTGATGTAAAGGACGAGCGCGTTGTAAACGGCTGCGGATCCAAAGATCTTGAGCTTGCAAACCTCGCGACCCTCAAAGACCTCAACAAAATCCCAGTGGATGTCGAGAAAGGACCATCCGACAAAGCTGACTTCGAACGAGCCATCGAACTAACCGGATATGGAAAATTTCACTACATTCTATTAGCAGTATGCGGCTTCGTGAGCACCTCCGAGGAGATGGACGTCATCTCGATGTCCTTCATCCTCCCGTCAGCGCAATGCGACTTAAACCTGAGCACCCAGAGCAAGGGTTGGCTCAACTCCATCATCTTCATCGGGATGATGGCAGGGGCCTACGTCTGGGGCTCGGTGGCCGACGCGTTAGGCCGTAAAAAGGTGCTCATCGCGATCTCTTTCATGAACGCTCTTTGTATCGTGGCGTCGAGTTTCAGCCAGAACTATGAGCTGTTCATGCTATTCCGATTTCTAAATGGGGCGGCGTAAGTATCCACTTTCAACCTTCTTAAAACCACCCCCAAAACTTTACAGATTAGGGGGCAGCGGACCAGTCATCTGGTCGTACTTTGCAGAATTCCAACCCAAGTCCAAAAGGGGCTCCATGTTGTCCTTCATGGCGGCTTTCTGGACTTTGGGCAACTTATTTGTAGCAGGCCTAGCCTGGCTTGTTATACCAACAGGTATTGGCTTTTACTACGAAAGCTTTACCTACAACTCCTGGCGGATTTTTCTCCTGATTTGTGCAATACCATCACTCATTGTTGCAATCTTACTCTTCTTTTTACCCGAAAGTCCCAAATTTTTGCTTTCGAGGGGGAGATGTGAAGAAGCTATCGTCATTTTCAAACACATCTATTCCACAAATACAGGACGAGAAAAGGAGGACTATCCTGTCAAACAACTTATACTTGATGAAGCGTTTGAACAACAACTCATCGACACCAAAACACCCCTCAAGGGGAAATACAAAAATATGATAAGTGATATTATAGAAAATAGCAAGCTACTTTTTGTTACACCTATACTCAAATTCACTGTCATTTCCATCACCATCAACTTCACGTTCCACATTGGGTAAGTATTGGGGGTTTCCGTTTCGAATTTCATGATTTGTTTTATTAGTTATTACGGTTTGATGATGTGGTTCCCTGAACTTTTCAACCGTTTTGACGAATTCGCTGTGAAACACCCGAACCAAAGCGCTTCCGTCTGCGAGGTCACTTCTTTCGTCACCGAACATGGGAGTCAACAAGACGGAAGTATTTGTTCGGACGAAATTGGAAGTTCGGTCTTTTTAGAATCATTGATAACGGTTGCGTCAGCAATCCCAAGCAATATAATAGCAGTGCTGTTTATGGATCTTCTCGGTCGTAAATTTTTCCTAGGTGATCTGTCGCCGTTTCCAAGACCCAGACTAACTTGTCATTTTTCCAGTATTTAGCACAGTGACCTCCGGTCTTTGTGCAGCATCAATGTATTTCGTTTACAACAAACTTCACAATTTGGTCGTCTCAGCTGTATTCAGCAGTGTGATATCTTGCGGTAATGCAGCCTTGGATTGTCTTATAACTGAAATATTCCCGACGAATCTCAGGGCAACCGGTGTGGCTGTTTCAATGGTAGCAGCACGACTTGGTGGTATAATTGGTAATTTAGTTATTGCTAACTTACTAGATAAGTATTGTCCCGCACCAACATTTATTGTAGCAGCATTATTGATAGGAGGGGGCCTTCTTTGCCTCTTTTTGCCAAATACAACACGTGAACCTTTATCTTAACACACAATATCTAAACTTAGCTCAATCGCAAACTAGTTTTGTTCGTATGTTAATTATTTTGCCATTCTAGATTCAGAGTAGATGTTGTTTGTCATATTATGTTAGTATTATAGATTATTAGATTGTTAGATTCATGTTCTTACTCATATTTGCAATGTAAGTAAAAGAAATAAAAAACAGCAATACAAGCGATTTTTATTTAAGCCCGACACTGATCTCCCAGCAAATCCGAAAACCCTAAAAACTAACACTTTTTGCTTCGCTTTGGTTTGAGAATTTCTTTCTAGTAATAAGAGCAATATTTTAAATTTTTATAGAACAATTGTGTCACAATGGCGCCTCAAAAAATGATTTTTTTCTGAGTCTCTATGAGAGAATTTTAGTTGTCAAATTCAAGTAAAGAACATGGAAAAAATGTTTAAAAAATTTTCTCTGTTAAAAAATTTTGACATTTGACATTTTTTATAATACTGATTATCTTGTTTGTTTTTTTATAATTATTTAGTAAAGATACAAAAATTTTGTCAATAAAAGCCACAAATAACATTAAACAGAGTTCAATTTAGGAGTCAAAGTGCAAAATTTAAACTCTCATAACGTCGAAATTTTTACAGATAGACTTTTTTTAACATTTTTTCCATGTTCCTGGTATCTTACCTTTCTCTGAGGCGAGAGTTCTAGCGCAAAGCGATAACCCTAAAAATTAAATCTTCTTCTTTACAGTAAGGATAATCTTATTTTTTTAGTTCTTGTGTAATCAATTTTTATGAAAAAATTCAAAAACTCAAAAAGTAAGTAAAATTAACCACTAAATGTTAAGCAACCAAAAATGCAGGTAAATATAGGGTGTTTTATTTAAAAAAGTAGAATTTTTTTAATCCATATTCCTGGAATTTAGTTTACATTCTCCTCTGGGACACAAGTTCTGGCGCAGCCTGTATAGAAAGCAATTATCGATGCTGATTCCATGTTTTATTTATGTGAATTTAAAACAGTTCAATTCTAATGCATGATTTAGCCGATTTTTTTGCAAACGTTTAGTCGCCGGGTAAATGGTGAAAAAGTCAAAAATTCAAATTTTCAAGAATATAAATGCATTTTTCTTGGAAACTATGAGTGTTGCCAGGTGTGATGAAATTTCACCGATCTGGTGATTTTCATATTAGACTTTGGTGAAAACTGTTGTAAAAATTCTAATATCTGGTGATTTTTTGGAAATGAAAAAAAACCTGTTTTTCTAGCATTTTTCACGTGTTTAACCAGAAACTTGATTATTTCGTCAAGTTTTTTCAAAAAAGTCCAAAAACCACCAAATTGGTTCAAAATAGTTATTTCTTTTTTTTTGTAAGATTTTACTACAGGATCGAAAATGCCAATTTATTTTTGTCTCTTTCGAACACTTTTCCAGCTAGAAATACGATTATATCCCAAAATTTTTAAAAATAATCCATAAACTTAACAAATTCGACCAAAAACGGCGTTTTTCAAGCGTTTTTGAGATAAAAACAAAGGAAATTCTAAAAATTTCGTTAAAACAGACAAAAAAAATTACAAAACTAAATCGAAATTGATATTATTGTTAGCTTGTTTCTCTCTACTTACTTCGTTTTTGAACCAGAGTCTCATTTATTTTGCAAAATTGATGTTATTTTGTATTTTTGAGCAAAATAAGACAAAAATAAGCCGAGAATGTTTTAAGCACGTTTTTGTACCTCAATCTAAGGTTTTTTTGCAAGATTTCGCTAAAACGTACCGAAAAATCAACAAAGTAATTTGAAAATTACATTAATTTTGCATTTGTTAAGAGTTTTAGCATATTTTTTCAGCTATAAACGCAATTATTTCGCAAAATTGGTTAAAAACAAGCAAAAAAAACACAGAATTATGCCAAAAGTTCAAGCACATTTTTAAGCTGAAAACTGCGTTTTTTCGCGAGATTTTGCCATACAAATCGTAATCTGGTAAAAGAAACTGGCAAATTGGTTAAAAATAGTTCTGTTTTTTTTTTACAAGATTTTGCTACAGGATCGAAAATGACAATTTATTTTTTGTCTTTTTCGAATACTTTTTCAGCTAGAAACACCATTATATCGCAAAATCTCGTTAAAAACGATCCAGAAATTTAACAAATTCGACCAAAAACGGCGTTTTTCAAGCGTTTTTGAGATAAAACCAAGGGAAATTCTAAAAATTTCGTTAAAGCAGACAAAAAAATTACAAAACTATATTATGATATTATTTTTAGCTTGCTTGGCTCGACTTACTTCGTTTTTGAACCAGAGGCTCAATTATTTTTCAAAATCTTGTCCAAACACGCTTAAAAATCACAAAAACCATTGATATTGATGTCAAGGACGTTTTTGTACTTCATGTTTTTTTATAATTATTTAGTAAAGATACAAAAATTTTGTCAATAAAATAAATAACATTAAACAGAGTTCAATTTAGGATACAGCTTCCTTCTAATAACCTGTGGCAAAAAAATTTGGAAAATTATTTTTTTAACAGAAATAAATAGAGTTAAAGTGCAAAATTCTCTCATAGCGTCGAAATTTTTATAGATAGACTTTTTTAACATTTTTTCCATGTTCCTGGTATCTTATCTTTCTCTGGGGCGAGAGTTCTAGCGCAAAGCGATAACTCTAAAAATTAAATGTTCGTCTTTACAGTAAAGATAATCTTATTTTTTTAGTTGTGTCAATTTTTGTCAAAAAATTCAAATTATATATTTCAAAAACTTAAAAAAAGTAAGTAAAATCAACCACTAAATGTTAAGCAACCAAAAAAAAAATGCAGGTAAATATAGGGTGTCTTATTAAAAAATAAAAAATTTTATAAGTAGAATTTTTTAATCCATGTTCCTGGTATCTTATTTACATTTTTCTCTCGGGCGCAAGTTCTGGCGCACTCTGTATAGAAAGCAATTATCGATGCTGATTCAATGTTTTATTTACGTGAATTTAAAACAGTTCAATTCAAACGCATGATTTAGCCGATTTTTTTGCAAAAAATCAAAAAGTTTTGTCGTAATCGCCGGGTAAATAGTGAAAAAGTCAAAAATTCAAATTTTTAAAAAATAAATGAGATTTTCTTGAACACTGAGGCCTATAAGAAAAGTAAAAATACCGGGAAAATCAGCATACAATAATCCATCGACCAGCAAAAATTGTAAATTAATCAGGATTATAATTTCGACTTTTTGAAATAAGAATTAATTACTTGAAAACTATAGGACTACAGAAAAAAAAATGACTCAAAATATCTTCTAAATCGGTCAATAACTCGAAAACTACTTGTGGTAGGATTTGTATCGTATATCAAGCAACTAGAAAAGAGCAAATGTTTATTTGTGTAATTTGTACATTGAACCTCCAGAGTGCATCAAACGTAATATTTATATTATTTCCTCATTTTTTTATACAGGGTGTTAAAAAAAGATTGTAAAATATTTCATGAGGTAATAGTATGGACCAAAATAAACAAAAAAGTCTTCATAAACATGGGTCCGCAAAGTAACGGTTTCGGAGATATCGAAGATTATTTGTTTTTTAAAACATTTATTTGCAATCTGTTCAAACAAATAAGAGAAGCTTCTAGTAAATACAAAAATCAACTTTACAGAAGATGTTCCCCATTTCCTCGAGACTATTTACTGGGGACTATGATAAAAAATTGAGATATTTTTGCAAAAAAAATTCATGGGGTAAAAAAAAATTCTCCGAAACCGTTACTTTGCGAACCCTTGTTTATTAAGACTTTTTTATTTATCTTGGTCCACACTATTACCTCCTTAAATATTTTAGAATCTTTTTTAACACCCTGTATCTTGGTCGTTCGGCGTCACTATTAGTCAATGAAACCGATAGAAATCACGTTTTATTTTCTTGTTTTTATTTTTTATTTCATTGTTTGAATAACGCAATTTTTTTGGCTCGGGAAATGTATTCCTTTTACCTGACCCGACCTTGAGTTTGAATAAAACAACTCTAGATGTGAAACAGGTTTCCAAATGAGTATTGGAATCAGATTATTTTCTGGCGAAATAAAACTCGGAGAGAAAATGCGAAACATTTATTAACGAACGATAAAAAATTATATAATTTTGTAATAATCAACCTTAGTCATACTGTATGAACACACAACCAGAAAAACAAAAGAATACAATACAAACTAAAAATACCGGAATAAATATAAATCATTGCTTAACTAATTGGTTCGCAAAATTGCAAAAATTTCTTCGAATGACTTTGTCAAAGCAGCCATAAAGTCTGGTCCATTAGTACGGTCCTTATAATTCGTTGCAAGTGTTCCCAAAAACTCGTCTTTAATCACATACCTTAAAATCCACAATTAGAATGTTAAAATTAAAATATCTCGATTTACCCCAATCCAAATCCTTCCGGCACCACTGGCCCAAAACCCCCTGCAAAAATCGCCGGCGAGTTCAAAGTACTCGTCGATAGGATATCATAACCCATGTGCGAAAATTCAGGATCGTCAAAAATATTACTTTTAATATCATTTCTTTCACCCATTGATTTTAGAGCAAAAAGGTGACGATCAAATCCCTGACCCATCGCTGCTTCCTTGATCAACCTATTGTGAATCGTTGAGCACTCCTGAATCATTTTCTTCAACTCAGCCGCTGGCGGCTTGTTCAATGCATTAATGGCTAATGTAACCTCCTAACAAAAATGTTCGGTTTTTGAAGCAAACATCGATTTTTTTTTACCTTGGTGGCAGTCGTGCACGGACGAATTGCTTCAGTACGGCCATGTTTGAAGGCAGCAGTGCTACAGGACTCGTAAGTTGACACGAAAGAACCGGTTATTTTATGATAAGCCACCTGAAGATTAAAATTTTTCAATTATTTGATAAAAACTTTTGTAAAAGTTCTAATATCTGGTGTCTTTTTGGAAATGAAAAAAAAACCTGTTTTTCAACCAGAAACTTGATTATTTCGTCAAACCACCTGATTTGTTTGTAAGATTTCACTATAGGATCGAAAATGCCAATTTATTTTTGCCTTTTTCGAATATTTTTTCAGATTATATCGCAAAATTTCGTTAAAAACAATCCAAAAACAATAAAATAGACCAAAAACGGCGTTTTTCAAGCGTTTTTGAGATAAAAACAAAGAAAAATCTAAAAATTTCGTTAAAACAGACAAAAAATTAAAACACTAAATCGAAATTGATATTACTGTTAGCTTGTTTCTCTCGACTTACTTCGTTTTTTAACCAGAGGCTCATTTATTTTGCAAAATGTCCAAACACGCTTAAAAATCACAAAAACAATTGATATTGATGTTATTTTGTATTATGAGCAAAATAAGACAAAAATAAGCCGTGAAGGTTTTAAGCACGTTTTTGTATTTCAATCTAAGTTTTTTTGCGAGATTTCGCTAAAACGAACTGAAACATCAACAAATTAAGTTGAAAATTACTTTAGTTTTGCATTTTTTTTAAGTGTTTTAGCATGTTTTTCAGCTAGAAACGCAATTATTTAGCAAAATTGGTTAAAAACAAGCCAAAAAATCACAGAATTAGGCCGAAAATAATTTTTTCATTTTTCGAAAGTTCAAAGAAATTTTTAAGCTCAAAACTGCGTTTTTTCGGGAGATTTTGCCATGAAAATCTGGTTAAAAATAGTTCTTTTTGTTTTTTTTACAAGATTTTGTTACAAGATCGAAAATGCTAATTTTTTTTGTCCTTTTCAAATACTTTTTTAGCTAGAAACACGATTATATCACAAAATTTGGAAAAACGATCCAAAAATTTAACAAATTCGACCAAAAACGGCGTTTTTCAAGTGTTTAAGCACGTTTTTGAGATAAAAACAAAGAAAATTCTAAAAATTTCGTTGAAGTAGACAAAAAAATTACAAAACTAAATCGAAATTGATAATATTTTTAGCTTGTTTCGCTCGACTTACTTCGTTTTTCAACAAGAGGCTCATTTATTTATCCAAACATGCTTAAAAATCACAAAAACAATTAATATTGATGTTATTTTGTATTTTTGAGCAAAATAAGGCAAAAATAAGCCGAGAATGTTTTAAGCACGTTTTTGTAAGATTTTGCAAGATTTCGCTAAATCGGACTGAAAAATCAACAAATTAAGTTGAAAATTACATTAATTTTGCATTTTTTGAGAGTTATAGCATGTTTTTGAGCTAGAAACGCAATTATTTCGCAAAATTGGTTAAAAACAAGCCAAAAAAAACACAGAATTAAGCCGAAAGTTCAAGCAGATTTTTAAGCTGAAAACTGCGTTTTTTTGCGAGATTTTGCCATACAAATCGTAATCTGGTAAAAAACTGGCAAATTGGTTAAAAATAGTTCTGTTTTTTTTTACAAGATTTTGCTACAGGATCAATCGAAAATGCCAATTTATTTTTGTCTTTTATCAAATACTTTTGTTAGCTAGAAACACGATTATATTGCAAAATTTCGTTAAAGACAATCCAAAAATTTTGAGATAAAAACANCTAAAAATTTCGTTGAAGCAGGCAAAAAAATTACAAAACTAAATCGAAATTGATATTATTTTTAGCTTGTTTTGCTCGACTTACTTCTTTTTTCAACCAGAGGCTCATTTATTTTGCAAAATCTTGTCCAAACACGCTTAAAAATTACAAAAACAATTGATATTGATGTTACTTTGTATTTTTGAGCAAAATAAGACAAAAATAAGCCATGAAGGTTTTAAGCACGATTTTGTATTTCAATCTAAGGTTTTTTGCGAGATTTCGCTAGAACGAACTCAAACATCAACAAATTAAGTTGAAAATTACTTTAATTTTGCATTTTTTAAGTGTTTTAGCATGTTTTTCAGCTAGAAACGCAATTATTTCGCAAAATTAGTTAAACAAAAGCTAAAAAAACACAAAATTAGGCCGAAAATGATTTTGTCCTTTTTCGAAAGTTCAAGCAGATTTTTAAGCTCAAAACTGCGTCTTTTGCGAGAATTTGCTATACAAATCGTAATCTGGTAAAAAAATGGCAAATTGGTTAACAATAGTTCTGTTTGTTTTTTTTACAAAATTTTATTACAGGATCGAAAATGACAATTTTGTCTTTTTGGAATACTTTTTCAGCTAGAAACACGATTATATCGCAAAATGTCGTTAAAAACAATCCAAAAATTTAACAAATTCTACCAAAAACGGCGTTTTTCAAGTGTTTAAGCACGTTTTTAAGATAAAAACAAAGAAAATTTCGTTGAAGCAGACAAAAAAATTACAAAACTAAATCGAAATTGATATTATTTTTAGATTGTTTCGCTCGACTTACTTTGTTTTTGAACCAGAGGCTCATTTATTTTGCAAAATCTTGTGATGTTATTTTGTATTTTTGAGCAAAATAAGACAAAAATAAGCCGAGAATGTTTTAAGCACGTTTTTGTACCTCAATCTAAGGTTTTTTGCAAGATTTCGCTAAAACGTACCGAAAAATCAACAAAGTAAGTTGAAAATTACATTAATTTTGCATTTGTTAAGAGTTTTAGCATGTTGTTTCAGCTATAAACGCAATTATTTCGCAAAATTGGTTAAAAACAAGCAAAAAAAAAACAGAGAATTAAGCCAAAAGTTCAAGCACATTTTTAGCTGAAAACTGCGTTTTTTCGCGAGATTTTGCCATACAAATCATAATCTGGTAAAAAAAACTGGCAAATTGGTTAAAAATAGTTCTGTTTTTTTTACAAGATTTTGCTACAGGATCGAAAATGACAATTAATTTTAGTCTTTTTCGAATACTTTTTCAGGTAGAAACACCATTATATCGCAAAATTTCGTTAAAAACGAACCAGAAATTTAACAAATTCAACCAAAAACGGCGTTTTTCAAGCGTTTTTGAGATAAAAACAAAGGAAATTCTAAAAATTTCGTTAAAGCAGACAAAAAAAATAACAAAACTAAATCGAAATTGATATTATTTTTAGCTTGCTTGGCTCGACTTACTTCGTTTTTGAACCAAAGGCTCAATTATTTTTCAAAATCTTCTCCAAACACGCTTAAAAATGACAAAAACCATTGATATTGATGTTACTTTGTATTTTTGAGCAAAATAAGATAAAAATAAGCCGAATATGTTTTAAGCACGTTTTTGTACTTCAATCTAAGGTTTTTGCAAGATTTCGCTAAAACGAACTGTAAAATCAACAAATTAAGTTAAAAATTCCATTAATTTTGCATTTTTTCAGTTTTAGCATGTTTTTCAGCTAGAAACGTAATTATTTCGCAAAATTGGTTAAAAACAAACCAAAAAAACACAGAATTAAGCCAAAAATGATATAGTTCAAGCAGATTTTTAAGCTGAAAACTTCGCGAGATTCGCCATACAAATCGTAATCTGGTGAAAATTTTGCAAATTTTTAACTCGGATCTGGTAAATTTGTGTTTTTGGTAACACTGTCCCCGACTCGATTTTTTTTTACAAACCTGGAAAGCCAACTGCATGATCGCATCCGGACTGACTTGACTCTTCTTGCACGTATCCTTCCCAATCCCTTCAAAAATCGTATAATTGACATCAAGATTATCACAAACCGATTTATACAAATTTTTGGCATCTTCAACACATTTTTTCAAATGTTCATTCAATTGAACTTCTACAAAATAAAAAAAAATTAAATGAGAATAGTCCAAACCGGAGAAAAATCAACAACCTAGACGCTGAACTTGACAAGAAGAACCCTCCGTCAGTGTGGTATTTGGATGCACCCTTGGTTTATTTTTTGCATCATTGAAGATATCCTGAGCGTAACGCAAGACAGCAACACCATCTCCCCAAGCATGCTCAAAATTGACAGCAGCAGCCCCATCTTTCGCCACAATTAAAGAAAATGACTTGTCGAACCATCTATTGGCACCATCAGCGTGCAAGAACTGTTTTGTCATTTTGTAAGGGTCATCACCAACAGTTTCTTCGTCGAGACAGACATGAAATAAGGCCGAATCAATTGTTTTTAATAAGGCATCGTTGCCGTTTTCGGCTAATTCATGCCGAATTGTGGCCCATTTGTTGCGTTCAAGTGTTGTAAGGACTCCAATTGGAAACTTATCAGATTCTATATTATCACTGAGGATGAATTTAAGATTCTCCATTATTTGTGTGGGTGTGACGATGTCATTGCTAACAGTTAATACTTTGAAAGCATAGAAACGACCTTTGTACTGTACTGTAATATGTTTAGACTCCGGACAGTTAACAAGTCTATCCTTATCACACTCTGGAATACGAGTTGTTTGGAATAAACTCGGATATTGACTCATATCCAAAGGAAACGCCTTGTAAAAATAGGCACAAACATAGGCCAGTTTCGGCGGTAATTTACTCAAAATGAGATTCAGTCGTTCAGTATCACTTTTCTTCGGATTCAAATGGAAAATTTCCGGATGTAATAACTCCGACTTTAAGGCACGGTAAAATCTCAAAGAGCTGACAATCAAATTTGTTGTTCTGATGAGTTGATCGTTATATTCCGGTTTATCGTCATTGTTTAAGACCAACACCGGGTTGCAATTTAGTGGTAACGGACTTCGCGATCTCAAATATTTATCAAACCATAATTCACTTATATAGCTCGTGTGCTTGTTCTTATTGTCATAGTCTTTCAAAAATTTTTGTAATTGCTTCCCAACCCCGTCCCGGAATCGATAGACATTAGCTTCGGTTTTTTTGTACGACTCATCGATTAATAAAGGCCGCTGAGCCGCCAAATACCGTTCACATGTTAATTTTAATTCAGGAATTGGAAGCCGCGGTAATGCTGATTGGAAATGTGAGGTTGGAATTTGGCTCTGTTGAATAAATTGATACTCGACGTACTCCCGATTAACTAAATTCTTGTCAAGGAGTTTTAAAATCGCTCTTGATTGGTTTTGAAGGGGTGTCGTTTTTGGGAAGACCTAGAGGCAGGTGGAACTTACAATTCCCTTATGTTTCACAAAACTTACCATTTTTGATTAACTAACTAACGCACAAATAAACTAGATGCAAAAATAGGCACGGGCACGTTTCTACATTTAAATTAAACTAAATTTTGAAGAAATGTAAGGAAAATTTCAACAAAACAAATTTTACCGACACATTGCTACTGTCGAACTGAACGAAACTGTCAAACATAGACTGTCAAGTCATTTTCTCGTTTTATCAACTATAAAAAATAAAACATGAGCAGGTGTATGCAATTAAGCAGAATTTGAGGGAAAATGTTTAAACACTTGGCTCCCAAAACAGAAATTGTAAAAAACACTAACTCAAAAAATTTAAAATACAGATTCCTGTAATATTTGACAGAAGAACGCGTTCTTTATTTTGAAATTTGAATTTTGTGGTTTTTATTTTCTAAATTCTAATTGCACGTAATTCTAAATTACTTAAACGTAATGAAATATTTACACATGTTTCTTAAAAAATGTTTTAGTGTTTTATTATATCTTTAATTACACCAACTCCACCAGTGGCGCATCAAGGGAGGGTTCTAAGAGTAACCTCCCCCCTGAACAAAATCAATCAAAATTACTTTGTAATGATCATAAAACTAAAATTATATTTTAGAAATTTCCAAATTAAACATTGGAATTTTGAATACAATTATTTTCGATGTTCTCATAACTTCAGAAGATTCGCAAATTTATATATTTTTTTTATTTTGTAAATTGTAGCAAATTTTTTGTGTAAAATATGTGTAAAATATTTTAGGAAATTTTTATCTTGGCGTTAAGAAAACTGCAAAATTCTTGATCCTTTAGAAGTTAATATTTTGGATGTTTTTGACTTCTTCAGCAATTTTTTTCATAACTATTTAACATAGAACAATTATTTTTTTTTGTATATAATAAAAAATTAAATTTGTTTTCCAACGGTACCAAACAAGAAAGACTAACGTAAATAATTCCGAAGTTATATTAGCAACAAACCGAAAATCGTTAAAAATTTCTACAAAAATAAAAAAAATTAAAAACTTCAAAATTCGGAATTACAAAATGCTTTTTGCGATGACAAACTGTTTTTAGAAACATTTTAGACTACATTTTTTACGTTTTTTATCAAAACTAATGCAATTTGAACTATTTTTAAGCAATTTGGGTACCGCATACGACAAAAATCTGTCAAATATAATAACAAATTTAATATAAAAATATCTCAATAGAAAAAATTATATTAAAAACAAAGTTACAATATACTCGAATGAGTGCCCGAAATTTTTTACATAGGTAAACCTCCTCTAAACTCACTCTCTGGCTGCGCCACTGAACTACAGCTTATGGAATTGTATGCTTATTAAAAAAAGTTGTTGGTAATATTAGGTAAAACTTCTTTTTGAATTAAAATTTTGAAATTTGAATTTAAAATATAGATTCCTGTATTGTAATATTTGACCGAAGAGAGCTGCGCTGGAATTTAAATACTGTGTTTTTTGTTTTTTAAATTCTGCTGATTCTGTACGTAATTGTAAATTACTTAAACGTAATCAAGTAGTTACACATGTGAATTAAAAGTGTTTTGGTGTTTTAATTAATTTGTATGACAACAATTACCAAAAACAATACCACAGTCTGTAGAATTGTATATTTATTTTTAAAAATTGTTGGTGATATTGGGCGAAACAATTTCTGAATATTTGAGTTTGGCGCGCTGTCAAGAATGAAATGTATCGAGCTACCTGAGGAAAATAATGTCCCTACACCTAAAAACAGCAGCAGGTGTAAGGTCATGAACCTTGTTCGAGGCATTATTCCTCTATAATGCAACGAAAGGTCGCATGGTTTTTAAAAAATCTCGACCAACTCCAAATGCGAGTCGTAAGTGCTTAAATCTAGTGCCTCTCCGTGTCTCACAGCCAGAAAAATGGATATAGAACATAGTATTAAATCGGAAATACTGAGTGATAAAATTAGAAACAACAATTCGAATAACTTATGCTTAACCGTGGAATTGTGCGTTGTTTGTGGGGACAGGGCTTCCGGGAGACATTATGGTGCTATTAGCTGTGAAGGTTGTAAGGGATTTTTCAAGAGGTCTATACGAAAACAGCTCGGGTATCAATGTAGAGGAAGCAAGAATTGCGAAGTTACCAAACACCACAGAAATAGGTGTCAATATTGTAGACTCCAGAAATGTTTAGCTTGTGGAATGAGAAGTGATTGTAAGTTGTTTTTGGTCGTACATAAACTCCCTAACACCAGCCCCCTTGCAGCTGTACAACACGAACGTAAACCAATTATAGACAAAAAAGACTACTCGAATAACATAGGAAATAACTACAATTCCAACAGTGTAAATAAAATCTTCATAAGGAAAGACTTGAGCACGGACTCGCCAGGCTTACTACCAGCCCCCTTCAACCCCTGCGACCTGGGACTCCAATTCCTCAACAAGCGAATCGGTGAGTCACGCAATTAGCAATTTTTCAAATGTTTTGGTACCACAAAAGTACTTTTGATATTTTCAGGTAATTTCTTAGTGGGGAAAATTGGAAAGCAAATATAGGGTGTGTCAGAGGGCGCGTCCCAGAACAAAATTTCAAATAAGATAAGGTACCAAGAACATGGAAAAAATGTTTAAAAAATTCTGTCAAAAAATTTTGACATTTATTTTTTGACATTTGACATTTTTTATGTCTATTTATTTACAGTGATGACCTTGTTTGTTTTTTGTTTGTTTAGTTTTGTTTAGTAGTGGTATAATTCTCTGGGGCGCGAGTTCTTGTATACCCTGTATGATAAGATAAGGGCTAATGATATTATTCAAAATAGTTTTAAACTTTCTAAATGTGTAATATTTATCCTTTTCTGATTGGTTTTTAAATCGATCTGTAAAAATGTTGTAAACTGTAAAAAAACTTCTACCGTTATGGATAGTGGGTTTTTTAGTCCTAAAAAATGACTTGATTTTGAGTTTAACACCATTTAATGTTGTTCTTGTCAAAGTATTTTTTTTTTTTAATTGCAGGCAATAGCGGGTCCTCCGAGCTGCCGTACCACTTGTCCCCGAGCCAAGCAAGCATCGAAGACGACGTCTCGATGGACAGTACAAACACCGGGGCTGGTGAACTAAGTGACGCTTTAATAATGGCCCGTGACAAGCAGTTAATCTCGAAAGCCTTAGACACGATGGCTCGAGTCCAGTGCCTTAATGGCACCGACCTCTCCTCTTTAACTTCCTCTGAAGAGAAATGCTACGACTACGATGGCCCAATCCTCAGCGAGCAACACATCAGTTTCAATCTGCAAATCCCGGGTCCTGTCCCCCCTTACTTGAACATCCACTACATCTGCGAGAGTGGTTCCCGGTTGCTGTTTTTGTCCATTCATTGGACGCGAAACATCCCTGCGTTTCAGTATTTGACCACTGAGGCGCAAATTACGCTCCTGAGGGGCTGTTGGGCCGAGTTGTTTACTTTGGGGCTAGCGCAATGCTCGCAGACTTTGTCGCTTTCGACGATACTATCGGCACTTATAAGTCACTTGCATACTTTAATAGCGCAGGATAAGATGTCAGCGACTAAAGTAAAACAAGTCAGTGACCATATTGTCAAGTTGCAAGATTATGCCACCACTATGAATCGGTTGAATGTTGATGAACACGAGTATGCGTATTTGAAAGCCATCACTTTGTTTTCCGCCGACCAACCGGATATCTTGTTGAGGAAACATGTGGAAAAGCTGCAGGAGAAGTCGTTTCAAGGGCTGAAGAACTATGTCCATAGTAGTTTTCCCGATGACGTTGATCGTTTTCCGAGGTGAGGAAAATGGCGGTTTTAGTGGAAGGCTCATGTTAAAATTACTTTTCAAAATGTAATTAATCACAATTACAGTTACTTTGGCTAAATTGTAATTAATTTCTACCGAAATTACAAATTATGCAAATGTAATTAATTACAATTATAATTCTAAATCCAAGTATTCTATAAAAATAATTGCTTAAAATTCAATTTTAGGCTATAAAATGGAGCAGTTTGTGATATTTTCAATCAATTTGGCTTAACTTTAAGCTAAAAATCAACCTGAATCAGCATTTCAACAAAATAAATGCTTAAATAACGGTTATTTGCCAAAATATTTAATTTATTTTCAATCCAATTTTGCTCGATTTCATTTTAAATCAAAGTGTTTTATAAAAATAATTGCCTAAATTAAAATTTTAAGAAAAAATAAAGCAATTTGTGCTATTTTCAATCGATGAGACTCTATTTTAAGTTAGAAGTCAACCTGAATCAAAGTATTTCAACAAAATAAGTGTTTAAATAACTTTTTTTTTTAATAAAGCAATTTTAGCTATTTTCAATGCTCAATTTTAACACACAAATCATACTAAATCAAAGTATTTTAAAATGAAATCATTTGTGCTATTTTCAATAAATGTGGATTAACTTTAACCCAAAAATCAACCTGAATCAAACGATTTCAACAAAATAAATGCTTAACTGTCAAAATTAAACAATTTGAGCTATTTCCAATCCAATTTTGCTCGATCTTAACACAGAAATCATGTTAAATCAAGTATTTTAAAAAATAATTGCTTAAATTAAAATTTTGAGAAAAAATAAAGCAATTTGTGCTATTTTCAATCGTTGTGGCTCAATTTTAAGCCAGAAATCAACCTGAATCAAAGTATTTCAACAAAATAAGTGTTTACATAACAATTTTTTTTTCAAAATAAATCAGTTTGAGCTATTTTCAATCCAAGTTTGCTCAATTCTAACACAGAAATCATACTAAATTAAAGTATTTCAAAAAATAAATGCTTAAATAACAGTTTTCCAATCCAATTTTGCTCGATTTTATTACAGAAATTATTCTAAATCTATGTATTTTATAAATACACGCTTTGGTGTAATTTCAAATAATCAATTACATCATCTCCTGTTTAAATAGGAGCAGGTAAAAAGTGGGAAAAAAATTTAAAACATTAATATTTTATGCGTAGTTAATCATTTTAGCTTTTAAACAATAAAACACTGATTTCATAGTTTGTAACTTTTATTATACAGAAAAACACAACTCAAAAACTTACATCACATTAATTATCCTAAATATTTTTATGATATATTCAATTTTAACAATTGTAACTTATTTGATACTTATTTACTGTTATGCCATTATTATTTTTTAAAAACAAAAGATTTTCAAATTGTTCATTCGACAATTATTATATTTTTTAAAAATCTTAAATATTGCGGAATAGTCTTTTATACAAAGGAGTTTTTTATTTGGTGAACTCAATTATATATGTGAGATTGTTGTCATGTTTTGGAGTATCCATGTAATCAAAAATTATACAATTATTTTCTATAGGTGATTCGGTAGAAATTTGGTTATCATTTGAAGGCAAGTTGATGAACTTCACTCATAAAAAGTTCCACAACGGTGACATCTTTTTCGAAATTAATCCAATTAAGTCTTAAATATGGGAAAACCGTTTTTTTCAAAATTAGTTATAATTGAATCCTGAAGCTTGGATCCTGTACAGTTTGTACAAGTATGGAACAAAATTTAAACTTTCCACAAATTTAAATATAAAAAAATGTATTTTTGTGAAATTTAATTGTAATTGCACCAAAAAAAGTAATTGAATTACAATTGAAGAAAAAGTAATTAATTGTAGTTTCAATTGCAATAAAAGTAATTCAATTGCTTTTTAAAGTAATTGTAATTAATCACGTAACAACACTGTTCATTTGTTGTTTTAGGTTGCTACTGCGGCTTCCGCCTCTTCGAGGCTTGGAACCGCTAGTCCTTGAAGAATTGTTTTTTGCTGGCTTGATTGGACAAGTGCAAATTGATAGTGTTATACCCTATATCTTGCGTATGGGAAATGGGATGCCTACTCCGACCAACAGACATGTCAAGTCCGAGCAAATTGAGGATTTTATGTGTAAATAACGTGCAATGTTCCTAAGGGATCGTTTTGGTGTTTTTCGTGATTTTATTTATATCTAGTTTAATTATTTTTATAACAAATGCTCTCGTTACATATGACTGGTGTGGATAATTAACGGAAACATTTGTACCTTTGTATTTTAAGTTTACGAAAAGCAACAAAGTATTTCCATTCCAGGGACCGGAAGTGGCATTTCTACTTAATTCCAAATCAAAATTCTTTTGCATTTGGCGCCTTCAAAATCGTCCGATTCCGGTCGTGTAATTTGTGATTGTCCACACTATTTTATATACTTAATATTTCTGTTATTTAACTAGTAGTGGAGTAGTTTGATGTATGAGGTATTGGTGCAATGCACTTTTTATGATGTGATAAACGTAGGTTTGTGCCTTGCAATCTAGACAATATGACTTAAATATGTATTTTTGGACGACATAATAAAGTAACTTTCTTCACACTCTGACGTTATCACCAATAAAGATAACGCTTATCTAATCGCGATCACAAGTCTTGCGTTGCTCCCAGTCCCTAAAAAACAATGTTCCCACAATAATCCAAAAACTGAAGTTAGATATTATTTTTAATTTAATTAATTAAGGCAATTAGCACAAAATGAGATACGCCCTTTCTTACACCGGGTCTGTTCTGGCCTCCACAGTCCTCACTATTTTAGGTAAGCAAAAAAAGGTGGGTTCCAGTCATGTGATTTGTTAGTAACACTTTGAATTTGCAGTCCTTTACTACGTCCTTACGGGAAAAGGCGAACAAATCAGCTTTGCATGGTGAGTAGCAACCCCCAATTTGTCAGTAATTAATTGAAAAAATCAGGTTGTTGGAAAACGTTTCGCCCTATATGTGGGCTTCCACGGGGATCGGCTTCGCCGTGTCGCTTTCAGTCGTGGGTGCAGCAGGGTAAGCCCCCATAATAATAATGGAACCAAGCAGAAAATAATAATTAACATAAAGTGATATAAAAAATGTGATCGTATTTTGAGAACGAAATTTTGTTCTGTTTTGTGATAAAAATTAAATATAAAGTAAATCGTTCTAATCCTTAAATCATAACAATCATGACAAAAATGGTTTTATGGTGGGTTACATAAAAAAAATTGCAGAACTCAAAAACAAACGAAAATTTCGAAAAATGTTACTCTTGATAAAACGTCACTTAGTTTTTCCAAAAAATAAACGTTTGGTTCCATACTTTTTATTCCCCTGTTATAATCCCTGGTTTTAGCGGGATTCACACCACCGGTGTGAGTATTGTGGGTGCAGGGGTGAAAGCGCCGCGGATCAAGACAAAGAATCTTATTTCGATTATTTTCTGCGAAGCTGTGGCCATTTATGGGCTTATCACGGCCATAGTTTTATCGAGTAATTTCCAGGTTTGTTTATGTTTCTCTTGAAAAAATACTTATTTTGTGTTTGGTAGATAATGAGCCCCTCTGTGAGCCTCGCTGATAATTTGTTGGGGGCGTACATTATTTTCGGGGCCGGGGTTACAGTCGGCTGGGTGAACCTCTTCTGCGGGCTCTGTGTCGGAGTTGTAGGCTCGGGGGCGGCGATTGCGGATGCCGCCAATGCTTCACTCTTCGTCAAAATTTTGATTATTGAAATTTTTGGCAGTGCTATTGGTCTGTTTGGACTAATTGTCGGGGTTTATCTTGTAAGTTTTTGATTGCTTGTCTAAGTGTTTATTAATTTTGTTTGCTTTTAGACGTCGAAGGGATCGATGGGTTAGAGGAGTCGTTTTAAATTAGTTACGAATTATGATTGTAATAATTTAATTGTTATTGCTTTGTTGTAGTTTGGCCAGTCAAATACATCTATGATTAATATTTTTTTTATTGAACTGGAAACAAAGTACTGTGTAACGAGTAAAATCAAGAGCACACAACTCTAACAAAAACTTACATAAACTCTCTTAAAATGTAACAATTCAGAAACATGAATAGAATTATGATCACATTACAAACGCCAAAATTGTTGCAACAATCTCGCGTTTTCCATGAAATATTACAATATAATTGCAAAAATTATTTATTCAAATCTATAATAATAAGACTTAATGGTGTTAGGAAGAACGTTAAGTATTAAACAATGATTATTTTCAATTATATCATCCATTAAGTCTCAATCACAACAGTTTACTACATCACATAAAGTATTGCATAATTTTTTTTGTAAGAAACTTTCGTAAATAACAACCCAAAATACAATGTTAACATTACCTGATAAGAAAGTTGCAAAAAATAACCCAATCGACCAAAGTGTGCATAATGAAAACAATTGAACGCCAAACAATAATAATACTTTACCACCTTAAAACAGTATTTTCAGTCTTTTGACCAGTTATTCTTAAGTACTATTGAAATATCACAACTGTTAAAGGTCATTAAATCGTTCTCAAAAGGCCAGCTTTCCCCTACATAATAACCGACGATTTGGTGAAATCCTCTCATGTGAATCCCGACACGAACTTCCACAACTTCTGAAAAAAAAACTGGGTCAGCAAGTTCTGGAATAAACTACATAATTCACTCACAAATTGTCGTGAATTTTTTCGTTTGACTTCGGTGGCGTTTCCACATTATTATTATTGTTTTTATATAACACTATGCAAGGTTCACGCGGTAACTCTTCCTGTAATTCGATCAAGTTAGCACAAAGAAATGTAAAAAAATCACTTACATAATAAACATTCCTAGGTTGCTTTGAATCCTGCTTTTGTATTTTTTTCAAATGTGTATTTTTGAGAAGTTTGGAGGCTTGTGGCCTTTGCCAGTGGATTTTCGCCATCATTTTCTCGATGGTTACGGCAAAAGATTTTGTTACTCCTAAAATAAAAAATTCAATTACACGTTTCAGACTTTATGAGAAAATACCATCGTAGAAAGAGGCCGGAAGGTATTGTTTGCGAATTTGATGCCACAAAGGTCCAAATTCGGGCAATTCTATATTCGTCGCCAATTCCAAAAGACTGATTCCCAAGCCGAAAATGTCGCAGGAGTAGGTGTAAATACCGTCGAGAACTTCACAGGCGAGGTATTTGGCATCTCCATCGGAAATGGTTGAAATTTTCTTCCCGTCATGCTGAAAACAAGAAATAACACGTCTGTATCGCGAATTTCTCAATACTCACTTTATTTAAATCGACAAGAAGCCCAAAATCAGCCAATTTGTAAAATCCCTGACTCATCATAATGTTCCCAGGTTTGACATCAAGATGTATCAAATTTTTACTGTGCAAGTAATCCAGCGCTTTCAACATGTCGTAGAGTATTTCCCAAAGTTGCGACTCTCCAATTTTATGTGTTAGAGCTGCATATTGGGCTAAACTCAAATCGCAATATTCCATCTGAATGTGGACAATTTTCAGCTCTTCCCAAGCCATAATAAACTTCACACAATTGTTGTGTTCCCCTATTTTTTCATAATTTTCCACTTCAGCGTAGCCATAGTGCGAAGCATGAGACGATTTCAGCTGTTTCACGGCGTAAAACTTGCCGTCTTGTTCCGATTTCACTTTAAAAACAACCCCAAAGGAACCTTCCCCAATTACAGATTCCTTGACAAAAATTTGGTCAAAGTAGCAGGGGTCCTTGTCAGGGTCATACAGCGGGCTTAAATTCACTAAAAAACATTTGTTGAATAATAATGGACCAAAACTGAAAACGAATATGGGTCAGTTAAAGACTTACTTTGGTGATTGAAAGAGACAGGTTTAGCGGGACTTTTCCGTTGAAATAGACTCATGTTCATCCTTCTGTTAACTTTGGCTGGCAAAGGGGGACACGGGGGAAAACTCCTTCTTCCAGCAACATCCTAAACATAACCTAACTTTAGTACAACACGATAAATGGAACTTACCGTACGAATAATAACAAAAAAATGCTTCACTCAAACTGCACTTACCTTTTTAGTTGCGTACTCGTGCCCCTTCGGGGGCGCAGACCTTAAACCGCGTTTACGCGTATCCATGTTGACACTGAACAAACCAACACTTTCTAATATAAGCCTCCCGGATCTTTCATTTATCAACAATAATTACAACAAATCCTAATAATACAAGAGTAAAAAATGGCATAAACCCTAATAATTTACGTGTTTCAATGGCGATCACATTTGTCTTGTGAAAGTTATTTAAATTTAATTAAGGTGAATCCTATTGGTTCAATCGCAACGGAAAATGCCGTTACGACCAATCACAGCCGAGATCGGTCGGCCATTATTGTGTTTCACCAGCGGCGTACACAAATTGCTGACTAATATCCACAATTCTTTGAAAAAATAATCAAATTTTGTATAAATTATCAAAACAAAGTGGTTTTGAATTGTTTTTGAGCCAATTTGTAAATGACAATTAAGGTTTAAGTATTTTTTTTGCTGAAACATTGAGAAATGTGGCAAGATCATAGGCGGCGACAGTGGGCCAAATTGCTATTTATTTATTAATTTAAAAAAATAAAACAAACGCTTCATTTAAGAAACAGCATAGTGAAATAACACAATAAATTTAATAAAGTTATAATAGACGTTCAATAAAATTTTAACTGGTTTGTGACATTTTGCACGTTTATAGGGTTTAGGTCATATGATTTTATTATTGGAATATTTTTCTCATAATAATAAAAATGTTTTGTAAAGCAATATTCTAGCACTAGTGCCTTTTTGGTTGTCTTAAGACTCAAATTATTTTATGTATTAATTCACACACTTGTTTAACAAAATTTGTTTACTTGTTTATATTATACTTATGTGTAATAACATTTATGTAAGTTTGTTAATAATTTTAAATTAAATTTAATTATAAGTGTGTTTTAATAATATGCACTAGGTATATTTAAATTTAAATTCAGCGCCATATTTTGCACCAATAACAAGATGGCGTCTTTCTGTCACCTTCATCATCACTTCCGCCCGTCATTTGTAGCTTAAATGGCTGTTGTGTGTGCAAAAAATTAACATTTTTTTATGTTAAGCTTCTGATTACGATAATTCGAAATGTCTGAAGGTGAAAGTAAAAAGTTATATGAATTGCGAGTGGTGGATTTAAAAGCCGAGCTAGAAAAAAGGGGTTTGGACAAAAACGGAATAAAAAGGGATCTTGTGGACCGACTTCAAAAGGTAAACAATCTTGAAAAATCGAAGTTATGTCATAGAATTGCATCATTTTAGGCCCTGCAAAGCGAGGGTTTGGACCCTGAAACGTATTGTTTTGATATTGGTGAGAAGAAACCATTCAAGAGACTTTCAACATCATCATCTTCTTGTAAGCCTAACCGTAATGAAATTATAAATAATCTAATTTGGGGTAATTGCAGATCAGGGAGATGAGAGTGTTACTGAAAAGACTGAAAACACTGATGTAAAGGAGGAAGATTCAAATGTTGATACTAAAAGTAGGGCAACAGATGAGGAACAAAAGTGGAGCTCAAGCGAAGTTACAGTAAGTCACTTAAAAGTGGTGTTTTTTTGTTAAAATTAAATTTTAGGACAAATCCTCTTCTGTGGTAACAGAATCATCGTGTAAAACTGAGCCAGAGCAAGAAACCATTAGTTTAACTTTGGAAGAGGAAGAAAATATTCCTGAAGAGGTTTGTTTCAAATTTTGTCGGTTTATGTGACTTGTGATAATTTTTTGTAGGGCATGGAGCAGGAGGCAAAAAATGTTGGACAGAAGAAAGTTTTAGGTAAGTGATTATTTGATTTAGTAGATTTCGACGCTATTCTTGGCTTTGATATGAAATAACATGAAAACTAAAGACGCAAATAGTGCAGTGATTAATTATAAATAGAGGAATGAATCGGAGGAAGCCTGAAGAAAGTGTTAAGTGATAGGAGTGAAGACAGTGAAGGATTTGTGCGTCAGGGATTTGCCTTTAGTTTTCTTGTTATTAAGCGTCACAGCCTGGAAGTTCCGTGCATGAATTTGGTGATAAATTCAAGTGAAGTGTTTGAACCAATCAAAATTATTAAATTAGAGTTCGCGGGAGTACTTTTGTTGGCTAAGATTTATATATCACAACGATTTCATTTCTTCCTGTAGATGAGAAGCCAACACCTAAACAAGTCCAGATGGAAGACACCACGGAATCATCCACTTCTTCACCACAACAGGTCTCCAAGAAATCGCAAGAAACAACAGGGACGAGCCCTAGGTTGGTTTTACTCATTAATTGAGGAAAGACCTCACTGACTTTGGGCCAAAAAAGATTCTTTTTGATCATACGATCATGGATTTGACTTGAATGAAACTATAAATGGATTTTTTTTGATACTTCAGGATGTAATGGAAAATTAGACACACACAGAGCTCGCTTTTTTGGGAAAACCGCACGTGGACGAAAAATTTTGTAGCCAAAAAATTGGCTACAAAGTTTTTTGCCCGCGACGATTTTCTCACATGATGGTATTTTATAGCAATGGAGCGGATGAAACGAGTCAAAAGAAGCCTCAATCTAACCCTCGCCTTCTCTGGATTACTAACGTCCCCAAAAACACTCGCGCTAACGAACTCAAACAACTGCTTTCGTCTTGTGGGAAAGTCGTTTGCGCGAAAGTCGTCGTTAATGCAAGGTTTCCAGGATCGTGTTGCTTTGGATACATCTCAATGGGATCAGCAGAGGATGCAGCTAACGTTATTTCCAAATTAAATAATACAGAATTTAACGGACAGATTATCAAAATTGATAAAGTATGACTCGTCTTTTTCATTAATTAATCATTGATCTATGATTTTTTACGTAGTTTGAGAATATCAAAGCGGAAATTAATCCGATAAGGAAAACTAAAAACGAAGAAATTAAGAAATCACAAACGAGTGAAAAGAAAGAAGATAAACAGACTAAGAAATCTCCAGAGGGTAAAGAGAAAAGTGAAGCGAAAAATGATGATAATGAGAAAACGGAAAGTCCAGCCAGCCCTGAAAGAAGGGTAATTATTGTTTGTATTTATGTAGTTTTTTGTAGAGAAGATACTTCGTACTCAAGCGATTTTCACAGAAAACGGAAACTGCAAGTGGTATTTTATACGTATTACGAGTTTATTTTTTCTTCTCATGGTCACACATAAACTAAATTTTAATTAACTAGAACTGGAATGCGTCGAATGCAACAATTTTTCCCTATTGTTCTAAAATCATCAAACGTGGTGATAACTTTTTATCGGACTATAACATACAATTATCTAATCTAATGTTACTGTCAAAGTAAGAATGGGAATCAAGAAAAATTGTTGGTTTTGACTATTTCTGTTATTGATTATAACTAAAGTACTTATTGCTGTTATAGCCTATGTCAGGTTTAAATACAGGCTGTTTTTAAAGTCACTTCGGAATAATTTAAACAAATGTAGAAACACCCTGTATAGTAACACTGAAATAGTTGTGTACTTGTTGGTGAATTGTGAAATTTTTACTAATCACAATGTTGTATATATTTTTTGTTTTAGAAATCCTTAAATTCCGACCGATCAAGTCGCGGGCGCAGGCGCACTTCTTCTAAAGAGAGACAGAGAGAAAGACCGATGCATCGCTCTACCTCTGGAGGCTATAAATCCAGCGTTCTTACTTTCGACAAAATTAAAGTAAATCAATTTTTTTACATATTAGGTTATACTTACACTCTGTCCCAACCTGTTAAAGTCTATTACTGGTTTAAATATTTCTAATATTAAATTTTATTTAAAAATCTGTATAAACGAAATTATTTTTATGTAATTTAACTCCTGAAAGTCAGTTGTAGGCTTACAGGTTCGTTGGACAGACCAGGCCCGTAGCTATTTTGAGCCCTACTTTAAAACTTTCTTTAGAAATAATAACGCAAAATTCTTATCTTTGTTATGAGTCATTTTTCAAAAAAAAACTTCGAACGGGTCGATTTTATTTTTTTAAATGCTACATTTTGACACTATAGTGACATTTATGACATCATTCGTTTTCAAGTAATGACGTTATTATTATTATTATTATTTTAATGTCAACCGACATTTTTATTACTGTTTCAGATAGTACAGTAAGAAAAAAAAAGTAAAGAAAATAAAAAAAAGTTATACAGGGGGTCGCCAAAAAGTATGGATACAGCTAAATATTTTCAGAACGGTTTAGCAGAGCACGTTGAAATTTGGGAAACAGCCAACCTATTTTTTGGTCAATGTTCAAGCAGCAATGAGCTTATCATTTCCAAGGCTTAAAAGAATTTACATTTTTCAAAATTTAATTAGTTCGATATATTTTTTTTTAAATAAGGTATGCATGTGTTACATCACAGAACTCAGAAAAAAAAAGATCTTAAAAATATTAAATTTGACCCTTCTTGACATTTAAAAATAATCAAGTTAGCCTTGTATCCCTAGAACAAATGGCGATAGAAGTTAGGCGATGGAATTTAAATACTTTTAAGCGTATACCAAATTTTGATGAATAGTTTTTATAATATTTAACTGTACTTATACTTTTTAGCGACTCTGTAGAAAGAAACAAAGAGCTTTATCTTCTTGTTGCTTTATCTTATAAGGGCTCATTATTTTTTGTTTTTATTTTTTTATTTTTCATAAAAATTTGTGTTTGAGTTACGATGGCTCATATAGGGCCCAAAATACAATAACAATGAGAAAATTTTTCTTTAAATAAACAATTATTTACCAAAATTTAGACCCTCAGCAATTTTCAATAATATTAAATAGTTCCTTGATTTTTTGTTGACAATCAAAGATTCAATGCAATTTTTCTAAAAATGTAATTTTTGAGTTACTATAGTTTCTTATAAAATAAGGCAATGTGAGCTATTCTAATAAGAGTTTTCTTATAAAATAAGGCAAGAACAAAAAGATAAAGCCTTTGGTGATAAATTGTAATTTGTAGTTTTTTTTTAAGTTTTAATTTCAATTTTATTTATTACCAGAAAAAGAAAGATGTGTGAAAACAGTGAACAAAGATATCAGCTGTCATTAAAAAAAAAATAAAAATGATGCCACAACTAAAAACGAATCAAGTCATAAATGCCACTATAATGTCAAAATATAGCATTTAAGATTTAAAAAAAAAACCTGCAGAACTGTTCTAACGACCCCATTAAAAATTTTGGGCGCCCTACCTAAAAATTGTTTCTAGCTACGGGCCTGAGACAGACTATACCAGGTGAATAAAAAGTATGGAACCAAGCCTTTTTTTCATAAACTAAGCACTTAAACACTTAAGTACAATTAAAATGTGACCATAGTTTTCGATTTTTGGATTTTTTTTTAAATGACAACCCACCATGATATTTTTTTAATTAAGGATTATGATCTAAAAATGACCTCTAATTAAATAAAATTGTTTTTTAGCCAGTATTTTTTTTTAAATAAATTGTTAAAGTTACGTTCCGAGCTCATTACGAAGATTTTCCGAACTTAACCGAAGTGGTTGTTTCATGCATTTCATCATGGGAGAGCCCTGATTTTTATACAGGTGCTTTGGGGTGGTTTCGAATGGACTAAAAATAGAAGAAAATCCATCCGAAAGCACCCCAAAGCACCTGCACAAAAAAACGGGCTCTTCAAGACCAAATGCATGAAACGTCCCCTTCGGTTACGTTCGGAAGATCTTCGTGATGAGCTCGGAACGCAATTTTAACAATTTATTAAAAAAAAAGTGCTGACTAAAAAGCAATTGTATTTAGTTAGAGGTCATTTTTAGATCATAATCTTCAACTAAAAAAATTATTATGATGGGTTGCCATTTAAAAAACTCGAAAACTAAAAGAAATTTCGAAAAATGTTATTTTTGATAAATGGTCACATTTTAATTGTACTTTACGCTATACTAATTAAAACGCTTGGTTCCATACTTTTTATTCACCTAGTATGCTAATTGTGTGAATCCCCTTAGGAGGAGAGAGAGAGACAGCGCATGCGCGACCGTGATCGCGCCATCCGCGAGGAGAGCCGTCGGCGTCGCGAAGAGGCACAGCGCCTGCGCGAGATGCGTGAAATCAGTCGTCGCCAGAAGAACGAAGCCGATCGATTGGAACGCGAACGTGAAAAATTGCGAATCGAACGTGACCGAATCGAGCGCGAGAAGAGCGAATTGATCAAATTGGAGCGCGAACGTCAACGAATCGAACGCGAAAAACTCGAAATGGAGAAAATGGAGTTGCAAAGGTCGCGTTTGAGACTTGAAGAGGACAGACGAGCAGTCAAACGTCCACTTGCAGTGCCCTATAGAAGGGAAGAGTCGTTCGAGGAACGGAAACGACCGAACAACGTACGCCATTTTGAGGAAACGCCAAGATTTGAACCGCCGCCGCCTCCTGCGCCGATTCCGCCGAAAAAATTCGCACCCTCCAAAGATTTTAAAAGGGTGCCCTATGATAAGCATGAGACGTTTTCCGAGAAACGGAGAGATTATACGTCGGAGCGGTCGCATCAAGGGTCATCCGTTAGGGGTAATCCAACGGTTAAATACGATAATCGCTCGTATGATAACACTAGAGGGCGCGATTCCAGAGATGCGCCATCTAGAGACTCGCAGTCGAACGTGACGATGAGGTAAAGTAACTACGGTTATAACTAAGGCTCGGATTATACCAGGTGAATAAAATGTATGGAACCAAACATTTTTTGCTTAAACTAATTGATGAGTGATAAAGTACTATAAAAATGTGATAATAACAAGAATAAAATTTTTCGAAATTTCTTTTTGTTTTTGAGTTCTACAAAAAAATATTTTTTTAAATGGCAACTCACTACAAAATCATTTTTCTCATAAAAGCTATACTCTAAGGATTACAACTATCCGCTTTATATTTATTTTTTTCAAAAAAATTTTACACAAATTGCATATTTTGACAAAAAAAATCGCATAACTCAAAAACAAAACAAAACAAAATTGCGTTCTGAAAATACGATCACATTGTTTATATTACACTAATTTATATTAATTATTATTTTCTGGAGGCAAATGATTAAAAAATTAAACCGCTTGGTTCCATACTTTATATTCACCCTGTATGCACGAAAAATCCGTAAAATATGCGCATATATATGCACGTATTTTCACAAAAACATGCACAAAATATTAAGAAATATGCTCGAATATACAGGGTGCCCCAGAACTCGCGCCCCAGAGAAAAATGCCATATACCAGGCATGAATGCCAGATACCAGGAACATGAAAAAAATGTATATAATCTATAAAAATTTCGAAGTTATGAGAGTTTAAATTTTGCACTTTGACTCTAATTATTTCGGTTAGAAAAATAATTTTCCAAGTTTTTCTGCTATTGGCTATTAAAAGAGGAAACAAGGAAGCTTTGTAACTCTGTTCAATGTTATTTGTGGCTTTTATTGGCAAAATTTTTGTACCCTTACTAAATAATTGTAAAAAGACATATACAAGATCATTAAATAGACATAAAAAAATGTCAAATGTCAAAAAATAAATGTCAACATTTTTTGACAGATAGAATTTTTTAAACATTTTTTCCATGTTACTGGTATCTTACCTTACTTAAAATTTCTCTCTGGGGCGCGAGTTCTGGCGCACCCTGTATGCCAAATATGCATCGATATGCAAAACTTTTAACAATAAAAAATCAAAGTTGGAATAAATTTTTATCTTCGAGTACACTAAACTTTGTATTTTCATCATCTTGAACCGCACACGATGAACGAAAGAGAATAAATAAATTGGTTTTAATAACCTAGTAATTAAGCCTTCCTAAGAAATCTGTACTTTTCAGATCACATGTTACCGTCAAAATAATGTTACTCTTACATCACTAAACAATTTTGCTAAAATTCATTTGCAGGCAACTACTTATTCACATATTAGGATTTATTTGTTTTATACCAGGTGAATAAAAAGTATGGAACCAAACATTTTTTGTTTAAACTATTTATTTTTTTAAAAACTAATTGCTGAATTAAATGTTTTATCACGAATCAAATTTTTCGAATTTTTTGTTTTTGTTTTTGAGTTCTATAAAAATTTTATATTTTTAAATGGCAACCCACTAAAAAAACGTTTTGTATACTCTCCCAAAAACAACTGTGTTAGAGACTATCAACTTTTTATTAAAAAAAATTACATAAATTACAATTTTAACAAAAAAAAATCGCATAACTCAAAGCAAAACAAAATTTCGTTTTGAAAATGCGATCAGATTTTTTATGTTACTTTATTTTATATTAATTATTATTTTCCAGGGGCAAATAATTAAAAAAAAGCTTGGTTCCAAACTTCATATTCACCCTGTATAAAATGAATTTAAAAAGGAAACAGGATACTAATTTCTTGAGTCCGGCTTACGAATTACTGGTTGTTTTCTCTTTAACATATTTTGTAATAGGATCATTTTTCTTAAACTGGCCAATTTTTAACTTGAACTGAAATTTTTAATCGGAAATTTGTGATTTGAAGAAAATATGCACAAAGATGCATTATTTTATAAAATATGCACGAAGTTGCCAAAATATGCAAAATATGCATTTTTTAATTGGCTACATTAGATATGCATAGAAAACTTACAATTTTGTTGATATACCTCTTATAACAAATATGCATTTTGCATATAATCCGAGCCTTAGTTATAACCAAGTAACTATTTTTTGTGTTTTCAGGTCAAAAGAGAGGTACAATGAGAGGAGTCCGCATTTTAGACCCATAGGGGAGAGTAGAGACAGACATAGTTCGTCTCAGGGGAAGTCAGATCGGGAACATCACTATTCTGAGCCGAGTGGTACTATTTTATTTCGGTTTATTCAAATATGAATATTTTTTTTTAGCCGATCGTTGGAACCACCCCACTAATTCGCAATCGAAATTTGGTTCAAATAACCAAAAACCTTGGTCTAACAAAAGTGGTAGTTGGCGCCCAGATCCACCCACCGTTGATAGATGGAACCATGGATCGAACTCGTCAACTAGATCTTCAATGAATCAACAATTCTCTGGAAATTCAAATATGGCGCCGACGTGTCCACCACCACCAGGGATTAATAATTATTCCGATCGGTTTGATTATAACAAATCGAGTGGAGTTAGAAAATATTAAGATTGTATTTATTAGTTGCCTGTTTTTTTGTTTGTTACATTACTTAATTCTTATTATATCGCGTTTGACCAATTTAATAAATAATATTCAAAGTAATCTGTTTTTCATTTAATCTGACTTGATAAAGAAAGTTGTTTTATTTTTCACATTAAAATTACAACAATAAAATAACAATACATTTAATCTGAGTCGTGTTCCACAACTGCTAGCAACGAACTTGTTTTTGATGGAGCTAAAATATACGATTTTTTGTTGATCGTGAACGGTACTAAAACCTTAATTCCGTCTAATTGACCGGTGGATTCGACTTTCCAACCTGCGATAAATTGGAACGAAAATATGAAGTATTTATTGTTCTTCGTTACGACGCTCAAATAGGCGTCGCTGATCCCAAAACCTGAAAAAAATCAATCAAGTAAATCGGTTTTGGTACCATTTTAGTTACCTTCAGCGTAAAACACAGAGAGCGACGACACTGGATAATCCAACTGGAAGCTTTGATAAAAATAGTAATTATCAAAATTCGGGTGATATTTTAAAATATGCAAAGCCGAGCGTTGATTGGCTAAAACAATCAAGCTGTCCATTTCGAGAACAACTCCTTCGGCGAAAAGACAATCAAAAGTGGGCAACTCGCGTAGAAGCTCGAACTAAAAATCACAGTTTGACTAATCCTAACATTAATAACGCAAAAACCTGTTCTTTGTGATGATCAAACCGGAAAATCTTCGTATTCGTGCTGTTATACCGCCCTGAAACATCAACCCCCATGACTAAAACTACCCCTTGCGCTGTAGGAAACAAAGAAATTGTTTTCAATCCAACAGTTGGTATTCTCTGAACTTTCTCGATTTTCGTCTGATCTTGATTAAACCTCAGCACTAAACTGTCAACGGCATGTGTTTCCAAAATCGGGTCGTAGTAAATTCCCACTACGATGTAGGTTTTGCCATAAATTGTGAAAAACTTGACCCCGGTTATGTATCCATTGAAGAAGCCTCTGTGGATGAAGAAACCTCCTGTATTGTTGCCATAGGGAGTGACAGTCCATGTCAGGGATGAGATTTCGTCCATTACTTTATTTTTATTTGTGCTAAAAAAGTGTTGCTGGGTACTCAGTTTCAGCACACGCTGTATACAAACCTGCAGTAGGAATCAGTGCTGATACTATGAGTGATAAAATGGACAACTATGTTTTCGTCATAGTGACTATATATTCGTTGGGTGGCTTTATTTAAAAACATATTTACAGAGTGTTTCGATGAAACTTGCATTGTTTGTTGTAATGGACATTTGCAAGTTGGGGGTAACCCACAAGAGGAGCCCTCTTCTTCACTTTCAATGTGAATTAAAACATCATTTTTCGTTTTTACAACCTCCGCCCCAATTACATTCGGTAACGAAATCTGTAAATCTTTTGATTTTTCCAAATACATTACTTCAGTTGGCATCCCTTAAAATAATTAAATTAAATTAAATTTTTCT
Source organism: Tribolium madens (assembly GCF_015345945.1). Taxonomy (NCBI): domain Eukaryota; kingdom Metazoa; phylum Arthropoda; class Insecta; order Coleoptera; family Tenebrionidae; genus Tribolium; species Tribolium madens. Next base: position 2,272,886 of record NW_025400995.1, on the reverse strand, counting down.
AAGTACTAAACTAACTTATAGTCGAATTGAAGTAAGTTTTGATAAAATTTGTTACAATTGTTGCTATTTTACGTATTTGCTCAGTATTTGAATTTAGCGAATTTTGATTACTCGTCTCTAACATGTAATTCACCGAAATGTTGTTTATATAATTTGTTTCAATGTTGCCATCCATGAAAGTTGGTTTGTTAACGTACTAGAACAAGTTTAATTACCAACCGAAGACAATGAAATTTACCAAAATATTTACCACAGATTTTTTGAAATTCGTTTCCTCATTAATCAAAACGGCTTGTTCGTACAATTGTGACAACTTAAATCCATTAATAAGCTCCACATCCACATTTCCAAGTACCACAAAATGGTTAAACTTCTTCAGACTATTAATAATGTGTTTGTCATCATAAACAACATTTTCCATTTCAACATCATTAATTCGCGGTGTTGTTACATTTCCTGCAAGATTCGTTGTAAAAACATTCAAATCGTTACTGCCTCACCGGTAAATTTCACATTTCGGAGGAAGTAATTCCCGGTTAAAACTTGCTTGGGCCCTTTTTTCAAAAACCGTTCATTGAGAACAACATCAAGTGGCATGTTGTTGATAAACTTGACGTTAAAATTCTCTAAAACAACCACAGAACCAAATATGGCGTTTGGCACCTGAGTGGCGTTCACAAAACTGACCAAATTTTCAGCCCCAACTCCGGATATGAACCCAGTCTGGAACAATTTTCTTAGAAAAATCACGAGAGTGGCTCACGCACCTCAATTTTTTTCGTTTGTAAACCACCGAAAAACACTTTTTTGCCTTTGATTGGGACGTCAAGTGCATTTTTGATAAGTTTGGCATCGATTTCGGAAATTTTCAATTCGTTGATTGACGAAACATTTGTGTTTTGTAAACTGTCAACGTCCTCGGCTTCCAATTTCTGGAAGATTTTACGCCCGGTTATAACCTGCTCCAAGTTTGGTTTGTTCACAAACGCGTCCTTGATGATTTCCGAAATGTTCACGTTGTTGACATTTTTCAAAGCTGTCATGTTGTTCGCAAAAACATGGTGGGCAAAATTTACCTGAAATTTTTGGTTACTTCAAAAAATTGCAACTAGTAGCTTACTTTTCCCCTAATTGTGTGATTTTTACGAGTAGTGACCACATTTTCAAAAATGTCACTAATGAGTGATTCACTATCCCAAAAAGTTGCGTTTCCGTTGACTACAATCTCGCCCCAAAGTTGTGACGGAGGGTTTCTCAAATTTGTCAAACCTTCATTGAGGTCACACCCAATGTTTGCAAACAAATTTTGAATCGTGGTGTTTTTTGCGAATTTGAGCCCTCTGGGGGCGAAAATCACCTGAGACTTGGTGCTCGAAATATCAATCAGGTTTGCAACTTCAAATTCATTTATTTGATCAGTTATTAGGTTGTCTAAAATGTCAAAAATTCAAAGGGGTTTTTCATATTTTTTTTTACCTGATATGAGCCTATTGAAAACAAAATGTTCCTCTATCGTCTGGTTCCAAGACTTGTATAAAACTCGTTTTGACAATTTTTCGAAATTGACGTCATTTATGACAACGACTTGCAAGTCTCGAATTTTGACATTTCCTAAAAATCTGACATCTCCGAAAATTGTACCATCGTGGTACTTCGAGTGCTGCAAAATTTAGATTGAAAAAAAAACACGCTATAGATATTCGTTTTCATAATAATGTGCATCGAAGTAGTCGTTGAAAGGATTTTAAGGTGGCAACCATGCAAAAATTGAAACAATCTTCCCTAAAAATAATTTTTTCAAACCCAGGTGGCAAAAAATAATTAAAATTAACAACGTAATTAACACAGGGTGGCAAACATAACGATTTTGAATGACATTAATGACATTTTTTGTGTGAATCGGCCTTTAAATTAAAGATGCATTTAGACTTCTACAACCTACTTGATGCACATTAATATGAAAAAATGCTTACGCTTTTTGACATTAATTTATCAGTGCTGAAATCATTAATTCTCGCCAAATTTTCCACATTTTTGATTGTGACATTATCACTGACTATGACGTTCTCAATTTTAGAAATGTTATTAATTTTGTCGAGGTTTGCAACAAGTTCGTTAACATTTTTGTTGTTTAATTTGGAAGTAACAAATAAATTGTCAACTGAAACGAAAATAAACTTAATTTTGTTATAATTCTTTCGAATTAATTACCGGAAATGTTGTTAAAATTAAGTTTGGGGACATTTTGGGCTTTATCGAGGTACACGGTGTTTGCTATTAAATCAGTTAGATTAACTCCGTTTAAAGTCTGAGTTGTCAAATTTTCGGACTTGAGGTCACCTTTAATAACCAAATTTTGAATTTTTTGAGGACCTACAAATCCAGTTAAAATAGTTATTATTTTCTCGACGAAATCAACCTGCACTGATCGTATCAACATTGTTCAAGTGATTAAGCTCAAGTTCGTGCACTTTCAAAACATTTTTATACGTTTTACGACCTCTTATATTGAAAGTTCCATTAATTATAACCGCTTCTTCTTGAATCCTTCGTAAATCAGGCGAATGTTCTTCATCCGGATTGAGCAACACGTTTCCTCTGATTGTTACATTATCGAAATAAAACTTCGTTTTTTTCTTTTGCTGCGTCGAATTAAGCATATAATCACCGACGTGGACGTTATTGACAAAAATTGTGGTCAAATGGGGCGTCGAAATGCCGTTTTGGGCCTCGAAATGTGTGGGGATTTCCTGCTGACCGGACTTGCTCCAAAACCGCCCCATTTCTGGCTCAAACTCCTCACCGGAAATGAGGATTTTGGCTGAGTTTCCCAACTCGAAGTTTCGCAAATAGAGATTTCCCTGGATTTTCACTCGGCCGTCGTAGCGCTGGAAAAAATCAGACTCGTGAGTCCCCATAATATGTGTGTTGTTGATTTGCAAAAATTCTGTTTCGATTTCGCCTTCGAGCTCTAAGTTGTTCCGGATGTTCAAGTCCTTGATGGTCACGGGGCCTGCAATTATTTTTAGAATTATTTTAGTTAATTGATATTAATTTACCGGTTATTGTGTCGTTCAAAGTGGCCAAATTTGTGAAATTGGCCCCGTTTATTCTCGCTGTTTTGACATCGTGGGTGAAAATTTTCGGAATTGTGATTGTCGAATTAACTATTTGGTCGGTGGAAGTCGTCAGAAAATCCTGGTTTTGGGACAATGTCCCAAAACGGACTTTCGTCGAAAGTAAATTCGGGAAAGTGAGATTCCCAGTGATTGTGTCACTAACCCCAATTCGGAAAACGGAATTTTTGAAATTTTCGAAATCGATTTCGTTCAAGTTTTCGACCCACAAATCACCAATTGTGACATTTGGGGCAAAATTGTACTTCAATTGCTGGCTTAAAAGAGTCACTGTTTTTTTCGCACCAATCTAAAACAATCACTGTAACTAAACAAAAAATATTGGGTAATAATATACCCCATTTATGGCAGCTGTGTGAATATTTTTGGCCCTTAATTCGGGAAAAGTTTTAACCCCTTCGACCCTAATTGGGCGAGTTGTGTAACAAAATTCATCAACAGGAATCTCGTTTATTGAGTTAGTTGCAATTTGCGACGTTTCTAAATTATTTGTAGTGACAAAACCGGACAATTTTTGACCCCCTGTAGACAACAACAAATCTGAAATTTTCAATTAGATATAAACAAAAACTGGGAAATTGTTACTACCATCGAACAACTTGTTTTGTTTTGTGTTTAAATTTGTCACTTGCAACATTTGTGCCGTCACAGGTCCTGAAATATTCTGAGGTTTGGAATACAACAGCCATTTTTGTGGCTGCCATTTTTCATTTTTAATTTCTTCAAATTTGATTTTTCGAGCTAGCAGTTTTTTGGTTTTTAGGGGAATTTGGAGAATTGCAGACTCATCAACAATCTGGAAAAAATTCCCAATATGGTGCTTTTTTGAGACTGTAAAATTACCAAACTTTGGGATTTGCGATTTCTTAGGGATTTTTCAACACTTTCGTATTTCTCTATCAATTTTTCAAATTTTTCGCCTGGAAATTTATTTACCCCATCGTTTGCTGCTCTCAAAAGAGTGTCATTTTGAGTTAGTTTGTTTCGTAGTGCATACACAGTTTTTTCTAGAGTCAGAAAACAATCAGAAAGTGTGGTTTCTTGTTCCATGAGGTTTTCAGCTAGAATTTGAATTAATTTGGGAAAGTAAAAATTTTAATGAATTACCCAAATTATTCATTTGGACCAAAATTGTAACTTTGTTTATTGTTACAGAATTATTTATAGTTGGTCCTAAAGTAATTAACTCGTTTTTGTGCATCACCATACTCCACAAATTGACATAATTCAGATTAAAATTTGACTTGTAAACTAAATTAAATTTGTTATTACTTAAACTAAACAATAAGAAGCTTTCCTGTAACTCAGAATTAGATAAAATTTTTATTATTATTTCACGAAATACGTTATTTTTTGACAAAACAAATGGGTCATTTTTGACATAAAAAATCAATGTTTTTTGTCCCACATTTTCCGTAAATTGATCCCAAAGTAACAGATCAATTCCTGCAAAAACAACATTTGAGAGAAAAATCAAAAAAATGCAAATACGGACCGCTCCACAAATACAAATCAGTGCCACTTTGGCCAAAAATCAAAACGTGACGTTTCCCCTCATACAAATAGTCCAAAACTTGCTCTGGTCTTTTTGTATCAATTTTCTGAATAGTTTTAATTTTGTCTTCATGAAACTCGTACAAACTTGACGTTTTCCCTTCCTTGTGCAAAATTAAAATAATCTCGCTTTGTTCGCTTGGAAAAGTATGGATTTTGGACGCTCCCGAAGCCTCAAATTTTACAGTTTCGTCAAAATGCGTTTGGACGAATTTGTAGATGCTAAAAATTGAGTTTAAAAAAAATTTTTCGGGAAAATACAATACATTATTGATGCCAGGTCGGGTGTTTTGTAGTTTGAAGTAATTAAGTATAAATTGTTGTGATTTTGGAAAAACGTGGCATCTGTTACTTTAGTTAGGATGTTTTGTATTTTGAAAAATTTTTGAGTTCGTTTGTGAAATCCCGAAATGTGTAAGGATTCTTTTGTGGCAAATGCTACGAAGCCCAATGATTGAAACTCTGTTGTCTAAAAAAATGAACGTGAAATTGAAACAATTTGTTAATTACAAACCTTGACAAAAATGACGTCTTTTTTTCGTAGAACATGGATCACAGTTGAATTATTTTGTGAAATTTCGTACAAATCTTGGTCTACTAGAGCATAAGGCGTATTGAAAAAAGTGAAAATCTCTCCATGGCTATAATTTCCGATCAGGTCTATATTTGTGTTATTAAGTTTCACGGTGTAAAGATTTTCTTTCTTTCTGGCATGTCTAATTAATTTCTCCCCCACAATTTTCGCTCGATCGTTCAAATACTTCGTTAAATAGGCGTTTTCCATGCAGTTGATTCCATGTAATAAGTACTTGAATCGTTCAATTAACGTAATCTATAGAATTTTTCAAACTTACAATAAATAACCCTAGAGAAATTTTCATTGTTTAACAAATTCAACACACACTCCACTGGTAGAACACGACTAAAGCCAATTTTTCGGATAAGAAGTTCGAGATAAGGTCATTTCTTCTAGGGCAAAAAAGTTTTCAATGTCATTGTGATTCCTGAGAGATTTTAAATTTAATTCAATTGAGGAAACAATTGAAGAATTTCTCTTATCATTTTAGAAAATACCCACATAACGTATAATCATCGTAGCTTTGCTTTGAGCAATCATGGCTCAAGTCAATGTTCCCATAACTGTCAAAATTGACACCTATTGGCCATTATACAAACGGAAGTCGACTTTCCTTATTATGAACAAAATTTTCTTTTCACTGTTTTATAAAATGTGGGAATTTAGAACAATTTATATAACGGTGAACATAATTACAATAATTGAATTTATCGACAGAGAGGAAACGGGGTTTTAATTAATTTCGTCTAAACTGCAAATCAAATTTCAAATTCAAAATTCAAATACATACAAGTTGAAAATGTCCATTAGTTACCTTCAAATGGTAAAATTACAGAAAATTATATAGGACGTTGATACATACTAATCTAGTCCATCGCCTAAAATTATATAGCGTGTCTCAAAAAATAAGTTACAATACAAACTTGTGTTTTTTATGAAACACCATATGTTTCTTAGCGTTTTTGGATGTAGATTTTTTTGCCAATGTTTTTACTAAACTTTTATTAGGCGATTTTGCTTAGTTTTAAAAATAAGACGGTTTTTTGACGAAAACATGCACTTTTTAAAAATTTATTACACAAAAACTAAGACATCTAGAAAAAAAATTTCTTACTACCGCAAAGAAGAAGGTACAAGCTATAAGGTTCTAACATTTTTTTAGTGTGTTGCATTTGCAAAGATGAAAAAATGAAGGCGTTCGTTAAAAGTTGAATAACTTCAAAAAATTTAATGGAACACCCTATTTATTGTTTTTGCATTTAAAAGATTATTAAATTGTCTTTCTAAAATTATTTACTTTTAGGTGTTTTTAATCAATAACTAAAAAGATATTTAACGTTAAACATTAAAAAAAATAATTACTATTGTTTCAGTAGCCAAAAAGTGCACTGTTGCAAGAGATGGAAGAAATATCACTTAATAATCACATTTGTGTTAAACTGAATCCATTATTTTTTATTTTTACAATAAAATAATTTGAATTTCAGTATTTATAAGGACTTTTACAATTTATTGATATTGATAGGCATTGTTGTTACAATTAATATTGAATGTTAAATATCTTTTCATTTATCAATTCTAGACATTAAAAGTTTATTTTTTAAGATAGACAAAAAAATAAGGTGTACTATTTAATTTTTTTAAGTTATTTAACTTTTAACAAACTTCTTAATTTATTAATCTTTACAAATGCAAAACACAAAAAAATTGCTACAGCGTTAAATTCTGTACTTTCTTCTTTACAGAAGTAAGAAAACATTTGTTCTAGCTCTCTTAGTTTTTGTACAATGAATTTTTAAAAAGTGCATATTTTCATCAAAAAAAACGTCTTATTTCTAAAACTAAGCGAAATCGACTATTAAAAGTTTAGCGTAAAAACATTGGCTACATCCAAAAATGCCAAGAAACATACGGTGTTTTTAAAAAACACAAGTTTGTATCGTAATTTATTTTTGGGACATGCTGTATGGTTGAAAATAATTTTAGGTGATTCACTAGATTAGTATCTATCAATGTCCTACACATTTTTTTAAAATTTTACTATTTAAAGGCACTAATGGATTTTTTCAACTCGCTGGGACAGCCTGTATGTATACAGAGTGCGCCAGAATTCGCGCCCCAGAGAAAAATGCCATGTAAGGTAAGATACCAAGAACATGGAACAAATGTTAAAAAAATTCTGACTAAAAAATTTCGAAGTTATGAGAGTTTAAATTTTGCACTTTGACTCTATTTATTTTTGTTGGAAAAATAATTTTTCGAGTTTTTTTGCTACAAGGAAGCTGTATCCTAAATTTAATGTTATTTGTGGCTTTTATTCGCAAAATTTTTGTACCTTTACTAAATAATTATAAAAAAAAACATAACAAGATCATCAGTATCATCAAATAGACATAAAAAATGTCAAATGTCAAATGAATTTTTTAAACATTTTTTTCCATGTTCCTGCTATCTTATCTTGCTTGAATTTTTTTTTTTTTGGGGGGCGAGTTCTAACACCTATTGACAAATATTCATTATTTAAAATAATTATAACGATTCAACATATCGATATACAGTCTGTTCCCAAATGGTGTCAAAAAATATACAGAATAAAATGAAGTGTCTTTCCAAAAAGTTTAAAACTTGGTGGTAGTGTTTTGTTTAAAGAATAAAATATAGCTGAACATTTCTTCGATTTTTTAGTGATTTGATATAATTTTAAAAAAATTTTAAACTCAGGACAATAAAATCGCAAACTTCGGATAAACATTTTATTTGTTCTTTGGTAGTATCAGTACAATAAATATAGTCAAATATTGTGTAGTATAAATATTTACAAAAAATAGCAATAAATATCCGACCTAATGGTGATGTTGTCTAAAGTGGTGGTTTCGGTTTTCGTCCAAACCGTTGGATTTTCCGCCATAAAAGTCATAAGAGTGCGATTTTTGTATTTCTATGTCACTCGTCGAATAGTCAGGATTTTTGAATTTGTAGTAATTTTTCAATTTTTGAAGTTGTTTTTTTCTGTCATTTACATAATGAACAAGGGAGTCATCTTGCACTCCGGGTCCGTCATAATTATGATTTGGTACTTTGGTCGTGGTGTCAATTTTGCCATATGTCACTGTGGGGTCTGGCGCTTGTAGTTTTTTGGTTGATTCTTCAAATTTGACATAATTGCTGCTGCTATCAGCACTGTATGGATCCGAATATGACGCATGGAATTCCTCATTGGGCACTTCTTCGGTTCTATGACTGTATGACGAGACGTCATAATGTATGGGGGCCTCATGTTGCGTAGCTGGCACGCCATACGAATTCAACGCTCCTGGAGTGCCATAACTGGCCGATGACGTGTCATACGTCAAAGGATGACTATTGAAACTCGGGGGAATTTCATATGACGATTGGTACACTTCTGGAACGCCATAACTGGGCGACGAATGACTATATGACGTCGTTTGAGACTCATACCCCGAGTAATGACCACTTGGGGGCCCATACGACGGCGCTGGTGGAGGTCCATAAGACGGCGCTGGTGGAGGCCCATATGACGGCTCCGGTGGCCCATATGACTGAGCTGGTGGGCCATACGACGGCGCTGGAGGCCCATATGACTGCTGAGGAGGCCCATAAGACGGTGCAGGGGGCGAATAATGAGACGGAGCCCCATATGACGTCGAAGGAGGGCCATAGCTTGATGGAGGCGGGGCGTGGTACGATGGAGCTTCATAACTGTAAGAAGGTGGTCCATAAACCGGTTTAGGTGGTCCATAGACCGGTTTAGGTGGCCCGTAGACTGGTTTAGGCGGCCCATAAACCGGTTTAGGTTTGCTAGGAGGGCCATAGACTGGGCGAGGTGGGCCGTAGACGGGTCTAGGTTTGCGACGAGGTGGGGGGCTGTATGAGTATTTGATGGGGCGGTAAATCGGAGGTTCGCGTTTCGTACGTTTTAGGCTTGATGAGGTTGACTCGGTCGAGATACCTAGGGTCAAAGATATGGCCAAAACCTGAAAAATTTTAAATAAGCCAGTTTTTTTCCTTTTGATGAATTAAATCAGCGTCCAGTGAGAAAAACGTTAATTACTAATGAGTAGAAACTTGAACCATTGATAGACACAATTTGTATCAAAATTTAGAACAAACATTAAGATAAAAAAGACAGTGAAAGCAAAAGTGAAAAGCAATTGATAATCTCACTTTTTATTCATTAGGAATGCCGAATAGCCAATCAAGTGAAAAACGGGACTTGATTGCTCGATTTACGGAAATTACGTCAATGTATTTAATTACATAAATATTAAGTTTAATCACAATCTGAATATTTCAAATTTAGACAAAGTTCGATGTGAAATAGAAACTAAGAAGGAAAGTCAGAAAAAATAAACCTGATTTAGATAAACAAGTGACTGTGAAAGCTTCTGGGATAGATATGACAATAAATAATGCATCCAATTTCTATAAAAATTATTGACAATTTAATGAAGCCACCTGAAATTAAAAAATATAGCGTGGCATTATTACCTACTTTAGGCCAAGTGTATGTTTTGTGAATTTTAAATATATTTTTATAAACAGAGTGCATACCAACATAAAATCTAACTGTAGAGTTCTGATGTTTACTACACACCCACATCAACTATTTTTATTAATTAAATGTAATTTGTCATAATTTTGAAACCAATTTTTAACAATTTAATTTTTTATTAATTACTTACACATATCGGTCTTGTTAAGTTTTTCCGACATGGTACTAAAAAAAAATTAGGCCCACAGTGGGGTGCGAAAATAAAATAAAAGTGTTCGGTCATACCGATTTTGGAATAAATTAAAAATTGGTTACGCTATTATGTATTTGTTTGTTTTATAAATGAGAGTTCTTTCACTGTCATTATCATGATTAAAGCCGGTGTTAGCCTGCTTTTATAATAGTAGTATTGTTCTTGAACTAGTTTTTTTGTGTAAATGAATGGATTTAAATTTAAAATTCTTACAAAAATAATCAGAGGAGTATCCATGATTTCCAATATTTTGTCTAAGTGTGACCACCGCACCACACAAATAAACAATGACCAAACCACACTACACTACTTCCAGAAGAGCGACCAGTGAATGGGCAGGCATGGTGGTAATGTGCTCTTTAAAGTATATAAGTAAGTAGTAAGAGTAAAATTAGAGTTTTGTCCCACATAACGCATCAGTTGATAGTATGATGTACTCAAACTGTCTTTTTCCTTCTGACCAGCCATCGCTGGAGAAAGTTTCAGGCATCGACTTTATCACACTTTCGGAATTTTAGCACCAAAAATCAATTTTCAAATTTGTAGCAATTTTTCACGTTTCGTAACATGACGACACATGCCGGTATGAGGGCTCCAATCAACTTTTTCTAATTAAAATTGTTTCATTTGCTAAAAATCGCTTTGAAAGTTTTTGACGCTTTTTGAACATTGCATCAAATGCACAAAAGTAAAAGCAGAGAGTAATTAGACAATTGCTGGTGTTTACACGATGACAATGATAGCGTTTGTAGACCATCGTGCATTCTATTTTGTTTTTAGCAAAAAACTGCAACATTTTACACAATAGAGTTTTACTAATTATTATTAAGTCTGATTGTCTAAGTTGCTGTAATTGTCAGATAGGCTCTTAATTAGTTCTGCATTATTGTTTTAATGTTTTTAGCGTGTTTTAACAGCATTTATAAGTGCACTTTATGCTTATCTAAATTATACACAATAGGAAAACTGTCTTCATATTGTGCAAAATCAAACCTTTTGTCTTTACTTGAAAGCGATATCGACGTCGTCTGACTTCTGGGACAGACTCTATACCAATAAAATTAGTGCCAAGCTGCACGTTTCATTGATCACAACTTACAACAATGGAAAATGCTAATTATCCATTTTTAATTAAATAATGACATTGAAGGATTTGTCTTGTACATTGTTTTCCAAATAAAGGCATTTTAAAATTTTCCTAATTCCTTTTCATATGACATTCTAGAAAATTTTCCACCAAGAAAATCAAGACACAAGTGTTATGACTCTGAGGATGTTTTTTGGCTTATTTTTGCAAAATAGTATACAGGGTGTTCGTTTTTCGAGCTCCACCATGGAGGTCGGTTAAATTAGAACAAAATTGCGCATTTTTATGCTAAACAATAATCTGAAAGAAAATTTAATGTGTCATTTTTAGTTTTTGAATTATTGGTAAAAAACGGAAATTTGTAACTTTTGTTTTTATTTTTTCAAGCGACCTAGACGTTTTTAACTAAGATCTTTTTAAGACACTTTTTTACAAGGAATCTAAATCTGTTATCGTATTTTCCAAGGCGCTCTTGATATCAAAGTTACAACACTCAACTTTGGATTTTCTTATGGATGCCATATTTGATTTCTGTATTTTTGAAAAGTATTTTTGTTTTGTTTGTATCACACAATATGATCAAATTTTACATGCTGATCAAAATTAAAAATAGCGTTTTTGCGAAGAGTGTTTTGAAAAAAACACCAACAATTTTAATTAACAAACTAGATTTTGACAGTTCAGTTGACTTTCTTAAAAACTAAGACTTTGAAATACTTAGGAACAACGTGGTAAACTAGAATTTATTCTTCGCAAAACAAAACAACGCAAAGTTATAAAAGATGCTCGAATGCACTACCTTCAAAATTTTGTTTGTTAATTAAAATTGGTGGCATTTTTTCCAAAGCACTCTTCGCAAAAACGCTTATTCTTAATTTTGATAAGTATGTAAAATTTGATCATATCGTGTGATACATGGTTGTAATCAGAAACAAAAAGACTTTTCAAAAATACAGAATTCAAATATGGCGTCCATAAGAAAATCCAAAGTTGAGTGTTGTAACTCTGATATCAAGAGCGCCTTGGAAAATACGATGACAGATTTAGATTCCTTGTAAAAAGTGTCTTAAGAACGTCCTAGTTAAAAATGTCTATGTCTTTTAGTTTTCTCTTGAAAACATAAAAACGAAAATTACAAATTTCCGTTTTTTTCCAATAATTCAAAAACGAAAAGTGACACGTTAAATTTTTTTCAGATTATTGTTCAGCATAAAAATGCGCAACTTTGCCCTAATTTAACCGACCTCGTATCCCTTATAATAACTGAAATCCCCATGACGAAAAACGAACACCCTGTATTTTTGCTGTTTTTAAAGAAAAAAAGATTTTTCAAAAATTTAGAGAATTTTGTGTGAGTTTGTGAAACGTAGTGGTTTCATGAAGTCGTTGGAAAATTCAACTCGAGCTGACATTTGTCATTTTGTGTAATCTTGAAATTAATTCTTAAGATTTTTTCATGTTCGCAAGAGAAAATTCATGTATTGGTAATACCTATTTCGAAAGCAATTTATTTTGAACGGCATTGTGACCAACATTAAAAATAAAAAAATACACTAGGCAATAGGCTGTTAACGAGTTTTTTTTCAGGTCAGCTGTGGTGATGGGATTTTCAACCCCTCATTGACTTAATTATTCTTAATTATTTTATTTTTGTATCTCATTGTGGGCCAAAATTTTTATTTATTTATCTTGTCGGAAAAACTTAACACACCAATATGCGTAATAGTTGATAAATATGCAAACCTTTTTATACCCAAGTGAAAGGAAAAAGTATTAAATTGATAAAACTTGTTAAGAAGTAGTTTCATATTGTGACAAATTACATTCGATTAAAATAAAAAATTACAAGTATTACAAATGCACAAGTATCACAATAAGAGCGCTTTTTAAATTGAATTTTATTGTTATATTTGACAGTTAAAATTTTTGACATTTGACTTACATATATGGTACCCAAATTGCTCGAAAATAGCTAAAATTGCAATAGTTTCGATGAAATACGTTAAACAGCAACAATTTCTTACGTAAAAACGACAGTCTATGGCCAAAATATTGCATAAAATGTCAAAAAACAGTATCAAAAAATTGCATTTTATGCAACTGTTTTCAGTTACGACACCGAAATAGAAAAAAAATCGTTTTTTAACAACAACGTTTTATGCACTTTTTTGAATGTCTATAGGATCGTTACAAGTGCAAAAAACGGCGTTTTATCCGATTTTAACATGTTTCAATTTTTTGATGAAAGTCAAGAAGGTATTTACGAGTGGCTCATTGAAAACCCCCAAAAAAAAATTCACTAGATTTTTGATAAATTTACCACCAAAGTTTTCGTTCGATACAAAAAAAATATATTATTTTTATAATCACTTTTTGTTTATATTACATATTACTGTAATATTATTTATCTCATGTTTTTTTTTTAAATAGAAAAATTACAGATTCCTTTTTTTATAAACATGTTAAATTTTATAACACAAATTTTTATTTTATCATTATTCTTTATATAAGAATTTGTATGTAAGATGCTTGTTTACGAAGCCATTATTATTTTTTGGATTTTTTTTTGAAAAACTTTTGAAATTAACGTGTTCGCGAACGCGTTCTAGTTTCCAGGCTCTGGCGCACGCGCACTCCAGTTTATCAACAATTTTTGTTTGTGTGTGTCAATTAGGGTTAGAACAAATTCAGTACAATAATGTTTTTTTATGAATTATGATAATGGAAAGAAGAATAAAGTTGAAAACATTGAACAGTCATATAACTTGTAAGATATGTAGAGGGTATCTAATTGACGCCACGACTGTAACAGAATGTCTTCATACCTGTAAGTAAAACAGTCAAGTTTTCAATAAAATAGCCGCTTTAAGGCCTTGTGCCTTAACTCAAACTGTTTAAAATTGTTTCAGTTTGCAAAAGTTGTCTAGTGAAGCATTTAGAAGAAAAAAATACCTGTCCAACATGCAATATTGTAATCCACCAATCTCACCCCCTACAATACATAAGTTTCGATAGAACTATGCAAGATATAGTGTACAAATTGGTCCCAGAACTGCAGAAAAGTAAGTTGGTAGACCTGTCGGTAAGTCCCGGGTTTCAAATCCTGGTTTTAGATGAAATAACTCGCGAGAGAGAATTCTACCACCAAAGAGGCTTACCATGTCCTAAAGACATTCCTCCAAATCCGGGCGAATTGGAAGAGGAGAAACCATCAGCTGACGTGCATGCTGAATCTGATTATCACAGACAAGACGAACAAGTCAATGTCTGTCTAGAGTGTATTAGTTCAAATTTAAAAACATTGAAAAGGCGATTTATTCGCTGTTCAGCGCAAGCGACGATTCTACATCTCAAGAAATTCGTCGCGAAGAAAGTCCTTAATGGGATGGAAAAATATAGAGATGTGAGCTACCAAAAAATGACGTTTTGTTTCTAATGTAATGTTTGTTCCAGATTGACATACTTTGCAATGATGAGTTATTAGGAAAGGATCATACTTTAAAATTTGTTTATGTAACAAGGTGGAGATTTCAGAACCCGCCACTAACTCTACAGTACCGACCTAGAATTGACATTTAATTTCATTTTATGTCCCTCTGTTGCAATATTAAATGAGTAGGTTGTGATTTTACGTTTCAACAGCAACGCCAATTCATAGTTTTATAAAATAGTACAAATTTTTATAAACATATTTGTAGATAATCATTTCCAACACTAGCATTTTCCAGCATTTATTTACAAGGCACTTGTTTTTTAATTCGTTTTAAGGTATTTTTATAAAATTGATTCAAGAGCGTTTGGTACTATTTCCGAGATTTCTATTTTATTACTGTGATTCTAATCGTCGTAAAACCGGAGGTTTTATGCCATAGAGTAGGTACTTAAAGTATCAGACGCTTTAGATATTGTAAAATACATCTCAAAGAAGTTTCAATCAATTCTAGAAATTGTGGTGTAAAATATGTACATGCTTAAATCCACATTCTTACATTTCTGACTTGTACTTCCTATTTCGTTGCCTGATTTTAAACGGGGCCTGAATTTTTTATTAATTTTGTAAATAGTGATAGGGTCATGGATCTTTATTTTTATCCCACAACGTTATTTTGCACGATTTTAAGCTTTAACTATTTTTTATCCCGTAGAGAATATAGCATTAGGACACTTATTTTAAATGCACTCAAATTTGTGTTAAATTGTTTTGAATGTATAGTGCTGTATTTTGTGCAAGATGTGTAGTGTAACTGTTTTCGTAAATTTTAAGTATTATCAAAAATTGACCAGCCGTTCTATTTACAAAATCAAAAAACCTAAATTTTTATACATTTTTAATGTTAGGTAAGTGCGGATTTTTTTGCATAGCGACCTTCTATTTTTTTTATCGATAACTATTGTTAAAACTCGACCATGCCGGTCCAGTTCTAACAATTTCTCCATACTTTAATTACATAAATTTGTATGTAAAGAATTAAATATTTTTTAACAAACTCAAACTGATTCATTCACCACCCAATTAAGTTGACTGCTTTATTCAGAACAATAAACTATATTCACAAAAACAACAAAAATGCATTAGCTTTGGTCCAATTTTCCGCTCAGTGTTCAATACTTGTGGACAGGGACGACGTCAGTGTTGGAATTTTTCGTCACGAGTTGTAGCAAACTTCCACTCTCGGGTCGGTTTTTCCCGGTAATCCATTCAAGGAAAAGCCTGCAAACCCAACGACCACATTTATACAGGGTGCGCCAGAAAAAAATGTTAAATGTTGCTACAGGCTATTTTATTAAATGTTATTTTTTCTAATTTGCGTTTATTAACGTTTCTTAGTAGGAGTCGTTTATGGCTATCTATAAAAGCACACTGTACTTTAATGAATTTAGGGTTATTTAGTTTTTGTATGCCGCTTCTGACTTGTCAGGTAACAAATTTTGCGTTGTTGCTTCGGCAATTTCGCGAATTTCGGGCGAAGTGCAAACTAAATTCTGTTAGCTCATATTTTATTTATTTTTATTACGTTGTAACACTAATAACTAATAATTTGTAAATTTTATTTTTAATGACAGACGGCGGAAATGATTAAAAAATCAGGTGGGCGCCGAGTGTCACCAACCGATACCAACTAACACGAAATTCTCTAGACGACAACAATATATTTTTTTTAATTAAAATAAGAAAAAAGGGGGCGCAAATTAGAAAAAATTGCATAAAATACTCGTTTTATAATGGCATTGCCAATCAACCCTTATAAAACTTTTTCTTTAATTTACTATGTGGCTTTATTGACAAAATTACAAAATTTTTGTACCCTTTTTTTGACATAAAAAAATGTCAAATGTCAAAATTTTATGACAGAATTTAAACATTTTTCCATGTTCTAGTATTTTATCTTACTCACTCGGCTATAAACTCAAGAGGGGTCCAAGTCGTGAAGTCGGCCTTAGGCATCCATTTCCTGTTCATGGGGGTGTCGAGAGTGATGGGCAAAATGGCCACAACCAGGGAGTTCTCCGGGAGGCCACTTTTGGGCCCTGCGAGTGACTTGGTCAAGTGGTGAACGGCACTTTTGGCCATTCCGTACCCGATCATTCCTGGGGTGCCCTCAAGGGCCGCTTTGGCCCCGGTGAGAGTCACAACGCCCCCATCTTTGAGGTGCTGGGCGGCTATCGAGGCCGAAATCAGGGAACTCCACACACTCTGACGCCACATTAGATCGGAATTTTTAATCAGATCTATCAAAAAAAAATTATGAGCGTTCAAGCGGGATATGTTTTACCTTTGGAGGCATTGCCCCCTGCCCAGCCCCCGGCGACACATATAACCGCGTCGAGTTTTGCCCCACTTAGGGCGTTCTTAATCGATTCGAGGACTGTAGTTTCCTGTAAAACACTGCTTTATGTTTGTTTAATGAGGGAGGAAACAAACCTGTTGCATAAGATCAGAGTCCTTTTCCAAAACAATGTTTAAATCAGCTTCGGAGTTCTCGTTGAGGTCAATCGAGCCGACCCACTTAGAGTTATCGATGATTAATTATCAGTTTTATTTATAATTGTCGGTACTTACAAAGTTCTTGGCTTTTAAGGCTGAAATACATTTTGAACCAAGGGCTCCACGACCACCGTATACAATAACACGACCGGCTTGTGACATTTTTAGGGGTACTATTGATTGTCTCGAGGTAGTTTTACTGAAATTTGGTAGAATTTAGTCGGAATTTCAACGATAAAACGTTTCACAACCACAGACTTACCGCAAGTTACAAAGATTGATCTAAATTCAATGTTGAGTTCCTTTCGTTTCTCAAGGTTGGAGGTTTTGTTGTTTTCCGACAACCAGTGGCTCTCAACATTTTATTTGAAATTAATTTTATTTATATTTTTGTGCAGTGATTGAATTACACCCAGCAGGATATTATTTTAACCAAATGCACATTTCATTTAAAACCGTAAGTTTAGTTTTACCACAGAAATATTTATTAATATTACATATTTTGTAATGAAAAAATATAAACATTGAAGAATTTGTGAATATTAAATATAAATGCGAAAGCGTTTTGCATTTACTCATAATTGGAGAAATCTCAGTTACCTTGAAAACAATTAACAATTCACCAATAATGTAAAAATTTTCATAAAAATTGCACACTTGAGTTGCTTCACATAAATAATGTTTGGACATTTCAAAAAAACACATTTTTTAAAGCAATTTACCAGAAATTTTAAATATTGTCGTGATCCAAATTAACAAAGATTTGAATTTCGGTCTTATTTTTTCAAAATACTTATAATTTTGATTTTAAAATTTCTTGCTTTTCCTCGGCAATAAATTAAAATTGCACATATTCACATGTCGATTATTGTTCGACATTATTACATTTTTTTGTTAGAAAACAAAATTTTACATAAAGTGTTACCAACGGTTTTCAGAATAAAACATAATTTAGGAACACCAATAACTGACATTGACACACCTGTAGTGTACAGAATGTCTCAGAAAAGAGTTACAATACAAAATATGTGTTTTTTTCAATGAAACAACATTAGCTTTAGCTTAGCTTGGTTATTATTGAGCGAGCAAAATCTAACTTTTTAACGAATACATTTGGTTTATTGCACAAAACAATAAAAAATACTATTTGAACACGAAAAAAAAGACTAATATTTATAGCGCATCAAAAAAACTTAAATGGCTCAAAATATTTAGATAAAACACCCTACATATTTTTTTTGCATTTGAAATATTATCAAATTGTCTTTCTAAATACAGGCTGGATTAGAAATAACGCCCCAAACCATAACTTCATTATTTTTAAAGTTATGAATGACAATTCTTTGATCAAAGTTGAATAGTTTGCATTGATTGATCTATCCCAAAGAACAGATAACAATAATAAATTGTGCAACTTTGTTCGAGAAAGTGTTATGGACATATTTTTAAAAATAATGGAGTTATTATGGCTTGGGACGTTTTTATCCAGCTGTATAGAGAGTGCGCCTGAGAAAAATACCGTGTAAGGAAAGATAAAAAATGTTAAAAATTCTATATACTTATAAAAATTTCGAAGTTACGAGAATTTAATTTTTGCACTTTGATTCAATTTCTGTTAGAAAAATAATTTTTCAAGACTATTAGAAGAGGAAACAAGGAAACTGTATCCTAAATTGTAACTCGGTTTAATGTTTTTTGTGGCTTTTATTGGTACCTACCTTTACTAAATAATTATAAAAAACATATACAAGATCATCAATATCATTAAATAGACATAAAATGTCAAATGTCAAAAAATAAATGTCAAAATTTTTGACATAGAATTTTTTAAACTTTTTTCCATGTTCCTGGTATTTTATCTTATTTGAAATTTTTGTACAACACATTGAAATTTTGTAGGCATATTAAAGAACTTTATTATTTTATTCCATAATACCTCTGACTTGTTTGAGTTCTATTTAGTCTGTTGAATTAGATATATCGTGCGTATTGTGTTTTAAAGAGGAAATTGATAAAACCCAAATAAGAGTAAATAAAATATATTCAGTTTCAAAAAACACATAATCAAATCACGATCCTGAGATGTTCACAAATCTATAGACATAGACAATATTTTTCTAAAATCTTGAATATCACAAAATAAAATATTAAGGTCACTTCCTAAAACTTCGCTTATTTGTATAGGAAGTAAAAAAGAGTACAAAACAATAAATAAATGAAGACATGTATCTCTTCTATTACCTACTAACTTGGTAACCAAAGAACTATAAAAAATGACTAAAATTTGACTCTCTAGGTACACAGATAAGGCACAAATCACATAACTTATCCTAGTTGACTGACGATCGCAACTTGCCCTCCCAGGCGTCTTTTTCGTTTTGTTTGAGCAACCTTTTCATTTCTACAACAAACCAATCAGCGATTGCATCCCCTGGAGTCGTCAACCTACCTCTGGCATTTTTCAAATCCTGTTTTTCTTTCGCAATTTGCTCTTTAGTTAATTTACTTTTGGTACCTAAATGAGTCGTAATTAATCTCCTAGCAGTCTGTAAGTTAGTTGGTGGACGTTTCATGGCCGGTTTTAGATCCGACTTGTTTGCAACATCCATTGATATAGCGCTCGCTGCAGTCATTGGACGAACTTTAATCAAAGGATTTCGCATATTCACCGCTTTTTGAGCTAAAAACCAGCAATCACTCAAAAGTCATCCCTCTATTTCAAATACCTTGACTGAGAGAACCTAAAACTAGCAAAGCGTGAGTATCATCCACCCATTTTATGTACATCGCATCGCTGTTAATCTCGCTGAAAGCCTGGACCAAATCGTGGGTTTCGAGAGTTGCAGGAAAGTTGTAAAGTTCGACTACGTGTTCCAGCTCTTCCGGTGGCTTATTTGTGTACGCCGTGTAGTCTTCACTGGCTTTCACTATTGTTATATCATCACCGACCTTATCGACAATCTAGAAGGGAAAATCAAACGTATTGAGTCCAATTTCATATACGAAAATTACTTCAGTCAGTAGTTCTTCCTGAATTTGACCGTTATCGTCAAACAGGTCCTCCCAATTATTGACACTATCGTTCTTATCAATCCGTAATGTGTCATTAGAGTCATCCACGTATTTCATAATAGGCCGAGTCTTCCGATTAATGTACTCCTTAGTCATTCGCATAATCTCCTTCTCCTGTTCATGAGTATTATCCGACACTTTCTTCTTATTCATGTTTATCTGATTTTTGATAACGTCTTTGTTGCTTTTTGGTGTTCCGTTTTTATTCGTTTCATTTTCGCTCTTTATTGCACTTATATTTAATTTCTCTAATTTTTTACTAGTTTCCAACTGGTTTCTAACATTCCCACACTAAAAGAAAAACTGTCTTATAGTATATTAAAGAACGACAAATGAAGCAAGTTTTTTATGCTATTTTTTCTATTTTAACATAAAAGTAAATTTTTCAAAATTTAGAAACTTTTGCCCTAATAAGGTGGCAGTTGGTAGTAAATGTCACAAGTGTGAAAAATTCGATTTTCGAAGTGTCAAGTATCGAATATTTTTCATGAATTAACTCCAACATCGCTCAAAGTAAATTGTACTACTCTAGCACCCGAATTGGTGTTGAAATGGCTCATTAAAGCATTGGTTTTGGTCGAAATAAGCTTCAAAGAGAAAAACCAATGTTTCGATATTGTTAAAACCGCGTATCACTTTCATCGAATGGAAATCTAATATTGTAGCAGTGAAATTTTATAATCTTGTTGTTATTTTGTAATCAGCGTGAATGACTTCCAATAACCGAACTTTCTAACTTCGGATATGGATTAAAAAAGCCAATTAAGTGCATCGGAATTTACTAAAAATAGATTTTTTTATTGATCGAAATTTGAGAATTTGGGGTCACCGACCCGTTATGACAAACTTTAATTTAAAACGACTGTTTTCTTGTAAACAATAATCACTATCTTGTGATAGAAAGTGTAACTGCACTTCCGGTTAAAAACCGGAACAAAAAAAGTAAAAAATTACGCAACATGCGTGCCATGAGAGTTGTGTAATATTATTGTCAAGCTAATGATATAAATGTTGGTTAATAATTAGCAATCTGTTATGTAGATTAGTTGATACGAGTGAAAGTTATGGTTTAAAAATAGCTTTATCGCGAATTGAAACAAATCTTGAGAACTTCCTTTAAAGTAATTGAGGATGCAAGACTTTCAAAAACTGTTATTACAATGGAATGCACTTTTAGATGCGGAAATACTTTCAAATCGGTAATTAATCCGTGCGTTCACTTTGATCTGAAAAACTTACGCAAATAGTTGGATCGTGCTGTTCTTGGCACTCGTAAAAATAATCACCATTTTCCATTGAAATAATGAAGAAATGTCCTAATTTAATCACTGATAAATCAACAATGCAATTTCCAGAATCGCAATCATTATCACACTCTATTTTGTACAAATTATTTTCGACTTCAGGCAATCCGTTTACGATTTGGGCAAAATCATTCGCTTCTTGATTGACTAAAACAGCCTAAAAATGTGTATTAAAAAAATTTGACTCTTAACACGACTTACTGAAGGTTTCTCAGCTTGGGCTTGAAAATCATCAAAATCATAAATTGGGTAAGTTTGAAAATACCCATCGCGGCGTGGATTTGTGCACTGGAGTTGGTTTAAATCCCAATAGACGTCACTCAAAAACAGTTGATAAATTTTGATAAAATTGTGATACCTGAAGGCGGCAAATTTTTGAAAATTTAGTAATTTTTTGAATTGGCAGTTCGTATGTTGGTAACGCGATTTAGTCAAGTTTCGAAAATTGCACAAAATGGGGTTAAAAAAATACAACAAATTCAGCACATCACTCAGATTTAACAAACACTCGTCACTGATTGCACTTGGATCATTTCTTGTCGATTTATGCCCGGGTTCTGTCACTTTTTTGTCACTTTTGCTCAAACGGGACGCTCGCTGCGCTGGGGGTACGTAGAGTTGTCGTTCTGGACGTTTGCGTTTGGACGATTCCGGCATGATTTCTTCTTTGTTTTGCTTCTTTCTGAAAAAATAATTCAGTAACTTGTTGATGCGTAGATTAGGACTTACAAATGGTCCTTATGACATACTGCAATCGACCTGAACTTGCCAGAGGCTGAAGTTATATTGAAGACAGCTAAATCGAATATCCTCGCTTGGTAGCGAAGAGCTTTTAGATAGATTGGCCCCAACGTTGGGAAGACGAGGACACTGAAAGTAAATGAAAGTAAAATTCAAAGTTTTACATAACTGGTGAGATCACTGGACTTTCTCTTTCTCTGCATTACATTCCTTTTCCGCATGCTATAGAACAATGCATTTGACTTTCAGACTCACCAAATTCGGGCCTTATTCTCCAAAATTGTCTGGAAGTCTTCAATTACACAACAGACGAACTCACGATCACAGAAGATTTTGTTGAATTTTATTGATAAGTAATTTAGCACCTCATCCACATCGGGCCCACTCATAATAGCCAAAGGTCATTGTTTTTGTACTTTTAGTTAGTTAATTGCAAACAAAAAAAACAGATAAAACGTAATAACAAACGTGCAATGTCATGTGAATTTTGTGAAATGAAATTGAAAGTTAACGGACATGCGTGGCATGCGCACCGCTACCAGGGCCGCACACCCCAAAATAGGGCCCAAAACTGTTAACACATTTTATTACTAAACTGTAGTTTTTGTAAAACCGTAACAAGAAACGCTTCACGGAGCAACGTTTTTGCAATATTTTTTGTTATTACATTATGGAAATTTACAGTTTTCATTTTTGAGGTAAACCTGCCAATCCTGTTCTATTAGACACGAGACTGGTTTACAAAACCTTCGAAATTATCTAAAATTTGAGTGCAAAAACATTAAATATTGCATAAACTCATAAATAATTTTTATACACCGGGAGTTTATTCACTTTTATTTATTTAAAACGCTATAAATGATTCAAAACCAAAACTTTCGATTGTTTTAATCATAACGGTTTGCACGCTTTACACAAATTTACATGTTTTTAATTAATTAATACAAATGTTATTCTTTTAATGTTTTTTAAAAGACAGTCAAAAAAAAATTTAATGCGATCTTAAAAAATTTCGCATATTTTTGGTACTTTTCTACAATGTTCTATTCCAGGTTTTAATTAACTAATTAACATAATTTTTGTGATTTTTATTATCTTAAATTATTATTCATTTATATGGGACTATTTTGTTCACCCCTGCCCGAGCCACAGAACTAGGGGATACTTTGATTGGGTAGGCAACCAGTTATACACCTCTGGAACCCTCCGAGTTGAGTGCGGCGTTGTCACGTCTCCTCGTCGCATTCACATATTACCAGGGAAATTTTTTACAATTAATCTAATCGTGGAATTAAACCAGCACATCGGTACTCCAGTTTTGACGAGAAAATCGCGTTTGAACTCGTGAATCGAGGGTTTCTGATTTTTTGTTTCGATTTTGATGAGCTCGTTTGTGTCAGTGTTCTCAAGACAATGAAAAACGATTCCCACTGAAAAAAGCGTATGAGCATGTTGAAAAAAATCATAAACTGGGCACATCCCTGAATACATTAACCGGGTTGTACGCTCTCACCAAATATAAAATGACTTTTTTCTCTTTTTTTTATTTAACCCTTTAGATATGAAAAGCTGAGGTGAATAGTAACAAAAAATCGCCTCTGCTACCACTGGACAAGGCACAGGTATAATCTTGGAGAAGAGGAAAGACAGGGATAGAGCGTTTTTTTCTTTACAATTTACATATGGGGGGAACTTAACCGGTCATTTTATGATCTCGTATGAGATCCATTCTTTAGTCTATTGACCCTTGCTTTTATTTTAGGGTTGCTAAGACCATGCATTCAACTATTCAATTTTTAATACTCGCTGAAGAAATTTAAGCAAAGTTTTGAAGCAAAGTTTTAAATAAAAACCTGATTTTATTTGTACGGAAATAATTTTTTGTTGAGTTTTTTCTTCTTTTTATTGACAATTTTACATAACATAAATACACAAAACTTGTATTTATTTTTGTTGGTATAATATTTTAAATTAAAATGTTTATTGTTCTAATGTTAACCGTTTCAATTAGACTTGTCTGTTACACCAACCCTTTGCTAGACAAGCCAGCTCACATAAAGGGTGGATCAAAAAAATGGCTAACCGTTCCTAGACTCGCATCACTACTTATAACACATTTCCAATTTTTATAACCTTATTTTAAATAAAAACAACATTAATTTTTTGTAATTTCTAATTTATGTACTATAATTATGCACGTATCTGTTTATTAATTCGAAAATTAAACAAAAAACATGTCTCAATGCTAAACCAACGTAGGTTTTAGTAAATTATTTTATTTCGAAATTTATTTTTTCACAAAAATCTTATGTAAAAATTCAAATTTTACGGCCAGAACAGAAAAAAATCGCTTTTTGTCAGCTTTGCTTGACTAATAATTAGTAAATTAATAAATCCGTCGCAAAAAATTACTTTAACCTTGTAGTCGTTGTGAAAAAACTATTCTAAATGCGCACTTTTCTACTATCGTAGGTGTTTTTTTTTAATTAAAAAATTGTCCAATACGTATGAGATGAAGCCGTCACGTAATTAGAAAAGATTCAGTTTTTTTTCCACACCGAATTTAGAAGGGGAACAGTACCAGTTTTACTCCCCAAAATCTTAAACTGTGATGTGATGTAAATTTATTTAATTGGTTTAACAAAAATACGAGTGAGCGCAGGGGTCGTAAAACTGGCAATTTACATTTTTTAATTGGACTCAGAGCACAATTTTAGATATACAGAGTGTTTCTAATTAAAAAAATAGTAAAAAAGATATTAACTTCCAACGAACGTTATTCTTCTAAGCTGTTTTTAAAAGAATTTTTTTCACAACATACAGGCTGTGCCAAAACTTGCGCTCCAGAGAAAAAATTCAAGTAAGATAAGAGACCAGGAAATAAATTAGTCAAAAAATTTTGACATTTATGTTTTGACATTTGACGTTTTTTATGTCTATTTAATAACACTGATGATCTTGTTTGTTTTTTTTATAAGGTACCAATAAAAGCCACAAATAACATTAAACAGAGTTATAATTTAGGATACAGTTTCCTTGTTTTCTCTTCTAATAGCTTGTAGCAAAAAAACTTTGAAAATTATTTTTCCAGGTATTTTACCATACCTAGCATTTTTCTCCGGGGCGCGAGTTCTCGCGCACCCTGTATTTTTTAATAAACTAACTCTACTTTTGTTTTTTTTTTAATAAAAATTACCGTCTTTGTTATTTCTTAAAATGTGAATGTATAACACGATCAAAATGTCTTTTGTTTCGAGGTTCTTTGACATAATTTTTTTCATTTTTAATAATTTTTTGTTGCTTTTTGTTTACGTAACACCGATTTTGTGGGTTATTTGAAAAAAAGTTTATGAAATAACATTATTTTTTATTTGTTTTTTATTATTTATAATCTTATTTTACAATAAAGGTACCAATAAAAGCCACAAATAACATTAAACAGAGTTATAATTTCGGATACAGTTTCCTTGTTTTCTCTTCTATTAGCTTTTTGCAAAAAAACTTTGAAAACTATTTTTCCAACAGGAAAATCAAAAGTTTTATATTTTTCCAGTTCCTGGTATTTTACCTTACCTCGCATTTTCTCTGGGGGCCAGTTCTGGTACACCTGTATTTTTTAATAACCTAACTCGACTTTTGTTTTTGTTATTTCTTAAAATGGTTTTTTGTCATGATTTTTTTAAGTTTTAATAATTTTTTGTTGATTTTTGTTATCGTAACACCGATTTTGTGGGTTATTTGAAAGTAAGTTGCTAATGAAATGACATTATTTTTTATTATTTATAAACTTATTTTTCAATAAAGGTACCAATAGAAGCCACAAATAACATTAAACAGAGTTATAATTTAGATTATAGTTTCCTTGTTTTCTCTTCTAATAGCTTGTAGCAAAAAAACTTTGAAAATTATTTTTCCAACAGAAAAATCAAAATTTTTATATTTTTTCAGTTCCTGGTATTTTACCTTACCTCGCATTTTTCTCTGGGGACCAGTTCTGGTGCACCTGTATTTTTTAATAACCTAACTCGACTTTTGTTTTTTTTTTAATAAAAATTACTCTCTTTGTTATTTCTTAAAATGTTTTTTTGACACGATTTTTTTAATTTTTAATAATTTTTTGTTGATTTTTGTTTTCGTAACACCGATTTTGTGGGTTATTTGAAAGAAAGTTGTTTATGAAATGACATTATTTTTTATTTGTTTTTTTATTATTTGTAAACTTATTTTTCAAGTTTCACAGTCTGTTGCCATGGATTTTTTTCCGTATTTTATGGTCTGAGTGACTTAATTTTGAATAGTTGTTGTGTTTTTTTGTTTTCAAGGATCAGGAAGAAATTTGTGAGGTTGTAGGTAAGCGAATAAATAAAATATTTGTGGTGTTATAAGGTGGATGCTTGGTGGGGTAGGCCGTTTGGGGTGTTTTCGTCCTGTCGCGATCCCTGCTGCACCCAGAGCCGGCTCCTATGCCCCGGCGAGTTTGTAGTGGGGACGAGGGCCGCGCTCTCACACTATCGGAGAGGGAGAAAAATAAACTAAATCGCCAGGTTTACTGCAGTTGTGTTCGGACGGTTCGGAAGTTGCAATCTGCACAAACTCTACCTCATTTAGTTTTCCCCGTTTTATGTTAAACATAAATATTTGATGGTGTGTGAAATGGACTCGACGAATATCAACGAGGACGGCAGGGCGAGTGTTGAACCCGCCGGCGCCGCTTCCGGGCCGCTTTCCGGGAACTGTGTTAATGCGAGACAGTCACCGAAAGTGTGCGTCCCGACGCCGACGCCGAACCTACCAGCACACAGGAACTCCACCTCGCCGTCGCTCCCGCGGAAGATCATCAGCAGAAATCACAACAACACAAGTAATTCGCGAATTGGAAATTTTCACTAAATTCGAATTTTTGGCGCCAAAAATTTACTGTTTTAATTGTTTTTTCGCGCATTCCATTGATCAGCGAGCGGAACGTTTCCCATCAATATGATGAGCGATCTAATATTCGGCGCTTTTTTCCCATTAGAGACAATTTTTTTCTCAACGAATTCCAGATTCAATTTCGGAGCGGTCTCAAATCGATAATTTAGTTTTTTCGCTCGTGAAGGTTGAAAAATTTTTGGGTAAAAACTAGTCCACAACGAGTTCACTGCTGCCACACAAAAAACTTATTGAGAAAAAATCCAAAAGACAGTTTTTCATGCGAGACGGCTCTGACTGATTTCATACCAGCGAGCGAGGCTTTGTAATGTAATGTAACAAGTCTCGAACACTCATTTTAATCCGTCAAAATTAACGAATTTTTCATCCATTAACCAAATTTAGCCAGCCATGGAAATTTGACATTTCAAATAACCTCATTGACACATAATCTAAAATTTAAAAGTCTACTTTGCCGCCACTGAATAATTTGCAAAATTAACGGTGTACAGGGTGTCTACTACTTTGTTGTCAATACCTCAAAAATAAAAATGTGTTAAATAAAATTAACAGAAAGGTCATCTACAGTTACAAGAAATTTGCATTTTTCATTGTTGTTTTATTTGACTTGTTCTTATCACAATAATGAATATTTTTTTTATTTCAATTGCGCAAATTTTGAAATTTTAAATTGTTTTATTTTTTCGTCATTTTGATACATCCAAATTAATTTTTCAACTACCCACTAACCAATTTTAGCTGACCATGGAAATTTGACATTACAAATAACCTCATTGACAGATAATCTAAAATTTAAAAGTCTATTTTGCCGCCACTGAATATTTTGCAAAATTAACGGTGTACAGGGTGTCTCTACCCACTTTGTTGTCAATACCTCAAAAATAAAAATATGTGTTAAATAAAATTAACAGAAAGGTCATCTACAGTTACAAGAAATTTGCATTTTTCATTGTCGTCTTATTTGACTTGTTCTTATCACAATAATGAATATTTTTTTATTTCAGTTGCGCAAATTTTGAAATTTTACTTTTCGTACTTTTGATACATCCACATTAATTTTTCTACCACCCACTAACCAATTTTAGAAGGCTATGGAAATTTGACATTACAAATAATCTCATTGACAGATAATCTAAAATTTAAAAGTCTATTTTGCCGCCACTGAATATTTTGTAAAATTAACGGTGTACAGGGTTTCTCTAACCACTTCGTTGTCAATGCCTCAAAACTAAACATGTGTTAAATAAAATTAACAGAAAGGTCATCACAGTTACAAGAAATTTGCATTTTTCATTGTCGTTTTATTGCCTTGTTCTTATCTCAACAATGAATATTTTTTTATTTCAATTGCGCAAATTTTGAAATTTAATTTGTGTTTTCGTCTTAACGACCAAGAAAATTTTAATCTAAACGAAATTTTTGAAATATTGTTTTTTATTTGTTTTTACTTACTACTAAGTTGTTTTAATAAATACAAAGTAGATTTGTAAATGAAATAAAATTCTCTCGCATCAGTAAACTGTTGTTAGTTTATGTAATTTTATCTTTGTATTTTCACAACAATAACTTTGTTATTGTATCCGCTTGTTTGTATTTTTTTGATTGGATCAAATACGAAAATTTGAATGCTAGATCGCATAATAACTAAGACTTTGTACATTTTTTTACTTTTTATTGTTTTTAAAAAATGGAGAATAAAATAAAATCCATTGTTTCATTACTTTATTTAATCAACAAAGTGACCAGTGACTTGACTTAGCAACATTGAATTTAGGTAGGTATATTTGTAATCAAGTCATCTTTGGTGCACCTGAAACGTCAAATAAAATGACAAGTCGAAAAATAAAACCGCAAAGTGGGCTGGAATTAGTCGCTGGCGTATAAAATAGAACCGTTAACGGTCCTTTTTGAAGGTAAATCATAAATTTAGTTATTAAAATCATATTTTTTTTACCTTTCGACTTGTCATTTTATTTGACGTTTCACATAGATTCAAAGTTGACTCGATTACAAATATTTTTTTGACCAGAAATCTAATGTTTAAAATATGAAACAATTTTTTGAGTGGGAAATGACAAAATTGGGCAAATTTGCATTGGTGTGAGTGGAAAAGCCGTTGTGGGAGTAAAACAATTGTTGTCGGTGAGTAGTGAGTTTGTTTTGTGTTTGTGGCGTGCAAAAATACGGTCTCCGAGTGTACATCTCAGTCGCCATGCCAGAACAAGACAGTTTTTGTGTGAGTTAACTCGATCTTACCTGTAGTTTTTTGCCAAATACCGATAGTTGTGTAGCTTAAACAATTACAATGACAGTTTACTATAAGAACTAAATCGTTACATTTGAACGGGTGTAAAAAATGCTAAATCTGTTGAAATATCTGCATGTTTGACCCGAATGGCAAGTGACCTTTCGACGAAAAATCGTTCGGTTTGGCGTAATTCGCGGTAGATGACAATATGGCACCCGAATTACGAAAAGTACCGTTAGGGTTTCTGGGGCGTGTTTGCCATTGGAATAATTTAGCAAATGCCCCCTCGGTGCCGCGCTGCGATTGGTCGGGGCTTAGGGTGGGTTTGGTTCCTCAAGGTTGAGAGGAAGCTTTTTTCAACATGGCAAAAAAGCTCACCCTTTTTGAATACGAGTGCGAGTAATGATGGGAAATTTTTTTATGCTTTGTCTTTACCTGATAGTTTTTAAAGGTCATGAGAAAATTGAACAGTGTTTATTATAAATTTCTTATTCAGATTAAATCACAGTTGCGGTATTTCGATAAAAAAATGTTTGTTAGGAGGCAACGCTTAGAACAACTATTATGTCGCTTAAAAAACGTGCTGTAGTAATCGAAAATAAAAACTTGTTATTTTTTTGTTGTTTTTCTACCAGTCCATATTTTAGATTTGTTATGTAAAACATAAAAAACTAATTACTTTTAAAGGTTAACATGTATACAATTTAAAAAAAATTGAAAATTATTTCATAGCACCATTAGGAATGCATCGTTTTTTCTAATGACCATCTTTATAAGTAGATATAAATTTGCTTTTTATGCGTCTGATGTAAAATCAAGTAGTTCAAGTTTTTTGACATGGACACAAAAAACCTATTTCTGTTTCGACCGTTTACTCATTTATACTCAGCGACATTCAAAATGCAACACCAAGAAAGATTTGCATTTTTAAGTCATTTTATATATCGATTGCAAATTAACTTCTTTGCTCATTTCAATCGCCATTCCGTCACTTTTCATAATGTTTTTCTGTGTGAAATTTTGGCTCTAAATTTGTTACGTTTTGTTCCGAAATCAAATTTTTGTGACCTATTTTACCTCAAAAAACACAGTTGCGACGTTGCCAGTGTAGCGATTGAAATGGCACGAGGTGTACTCATTAGTGTTAATCAAAATGGCAACGTTGCAGCTACATTTTTTGACATAATAAGTTATAAATAAATTTTTCTATATTTATGAAAAACGAAACGACAGTTTTTGTTATTTTATTATAAGTTTTAAATCTGAAGCATTTTAACATGGGTTAAGAAAAACTTTTAGTAGATTAAGTTCATACTTCGTATGAATTAATTTAGAAATACGTAAATAAATACAATTACCACAGAACTGTTTTTTTAATAAAACCATTAAAGTAAGAAAATTTAAAATACATATTGTGGAAAATATTTCAAGATTATGTCAAAAATTGTTAATTTTTGTGTGTATTATTATTTTAAGAACTACAAAACAAATTTCACTAGAAGTATGTATTAAATTAAATTAAATTAAATTATTCGAAACATTAATAATAATAATTAGCGACAAAAGATATGCTTCCTTCTTTGTGTTTTTCACTATTGCCAACTTATTTTCAAAGTCATAGGGTACTTATTTGATTAGAAATTTAATTACATTTTCTTGTTACGGTCGATTTTTTTTACTTAGGGTCGGTTTGTAGAAGCGTCATGAAATAAATTGCAATCAAACGTCAGATTAACTAATCACGTGACCAAATTGAACCAACTAGATGCTCATCAGGGTTAATCGCACATTAACTTTTAACAACTAATTAATTAATTTTTAGTTCGTCTTAATAAAAAATCAATTCGGTATCAAAAATTAATGCGCGAATCTGAGCATCTGGTTGGTCCAACTGGTCACGTGATCATTTATCTGACGTTTGATTGCAATTAACTTAATGACCCTTATTATTAGTGTATCAAAATTTAAAAAAAACTGTGCAAGTACGTATACAGGGTGCGCCAGAACTCGCGCCCCAGAGAAAAATGCCATATAAGGTAGTAAGATACCGGGAACATGGAAAAAATGTTAAAAAAAATTTATCTATAAAAATTTCGAAGTTATGAGAGTTTAAAATTTTGCAATTTGACTGTTGGAAAAGTAATTTTCCAATTTTTTTGCTACAGGTTATTAGAAGGGAAATCAAGGAAGCTGTATCCTAAATTCTAACTCTTTTTAATGTTATTTGTAGCTTTTATAGGCAAAATTTTTGTACCTTTACTAAATAATTCTAAAAAAAAACATATACAAGAACATCAGTATCGTTAAATAGACATAAACAAATGTCAAAATTTTTTGACAGATAGAACATTTTTTCCATGTTCCTGGTATCTTATCTTACTTGAAATTTTTTTCTGGGGCGCGAGTTCTGGCGCACCCTGCATATTTGTTAAAGTGTGTTAATTAGAGAAAAAATATTTCCTAAAATATACAGGCGTTTTATAAAAACACAAAAAAGAAAAATGCCAAGCAAAATAAGAAACCAGGAAATATTAAAAAAATTCTATCTATAAAAATTTCGAAGTAATGAGAATTTAAATTTTCCACTTTGACTCTTTATCTCTGTTGTAAAAATAATTTTACATGTTCTTTTGCTACAGGCTGTTAGAAGAGGAAACAATATACTATGTTTAACGTTATTTGTAGCTTTTATTGACAAAGTTTTTGTACCTTTAGTGAATAATGTGAAAAAACATACCTATTCAGGACATAGAAAAATGTCAAATGTCAAAAAATTAATGTCAAATTTTTTTGACAGATCTAAAAAAAATGTTTTAATGTTTCTCGTTTCTTATTTTACTTAGCAATTTTTGTGTTTTTATAAAACACCCTGTACACAAATTACTGTCTAATTTAATAAAAAACAGTTACTGAAAGCCATAATTCAAATTTTGAAGTGAAGTTTCTTATTTTGGATAGGTGAACTGCAAATTATTGTTTTCTATTATTTTGAAGTGTGAACATTTCTAACATGCATATGCAATAAACAGACAAGTTTATCTTTATTGTTTTTGCATGTTATTAGCGCAAAAATAGTAAAACATTATTTTGGTTTTGTAATTACTGAGAAATTTTCAATTGTTTAATATCATAATTTAGATAAAAATTGTCGTCTCAGTGCATTCGTGAAGCCATTTTTGTAATTTTCTTAATTAAAAACGCCATTCTGGCATTTCTATGTAGGATCACGTGACGTTACATAAACCAACCAAAACAAAATACACTGCTTTTTATTGTACTTCAAAGAAACACACGCTACATTACCTCCAATTTTCGTGATAAAATAATATCGTGTGCAATATTTTTATGTCAGAAAGTCAATGACCCTTCCAAAAACCTATATTCAAGTGTGAATTTCAAGCTTCATTTCCGGTTTCAGCAGTTTAGGGCACAAGAAACGCTTCACTTTCACATAATTTCGCGCAATTTTATTCAAAGTCAGGGTTTAATTTTTTTGGTGTGTCAATTAAATTCGGCTTAGATTGCAACACTGTCCCAAATTTTACCTGGGCACTTACGCGCATATAATTAAATCTGAATATTTTTTGTCCGCGTAAAAAACTGCCCGCCAGTGTGAGAAAGGGTCCGGACTTAGACAAGGTCCGAAAAAAAAACAAAAGGCCCGTAAAGATGTACCTGGCGGTTTTTATGGTGCGGGTGCTCCTTTGTAGGATATTCAAATAGCGTATGCCCTTCGTATGTTGACATACCGTGTTCTTGAATATTAAACAGACTGACATGCGTGATTTTTTATCGCGTTCACACGATAAATGAAGTGGCCCTATCGCCTAAGCCAAATCTTCAACCCTTCGAGAAAAAAACGCAATCCTTTGATGACTTTTTTTAAGGGATGGGAAAGTATTGACCGGATTTTTTCCGCCATCGGAATCGGGGCTGTTTCTTGCGAAAACGTCTTGCGTCTTTTATTAAAAAACATCCAGGGAGTGCGCATGTCCAAAAAAAAATCACCCAAACAGACTTGCAGACACGGCGAATGCAACGACAATTGAAGAATCGATAAAAGTGCAGGTCAGGGATGAGTTTTTTCATTTTTTGGGCGATTCCAATTTTTTGCTCGTTAAAATTATCTTCACGTTTGCTAAATTTAATAACAAAAAGTGTCATTACGTGGAACAAGTTTTTTGAACTTTTTTGTGCAGTACATGTATTCAAACAATTTTTTCTTAATTATTTTGTTATTATCGTCATTACGCATTTTTTACCGGCTTTTTTTCTTTTCAAACTACGTATAAAAATATTTAATGAAGACTTCATTATGGTATAATAACCAACTTGTTTATTTCAATTCGAATAATATGAAAATATATTCCCAGAGTGACATTTCTGACTAATAACGAAAATTGGGAAAAAAATAAATTACAAATTTATTTATGTTAAAGGCAAATTAAAAATCAACTTGTTTTATAAATCGCTATTTATTATTATCATTATGTTAATGTGTAAATTATAAGTTTTTAATCATATTTGATAATAATTAATCAAAGCCACATTGACTATGGTAACTCGGGGTATTTTTTATAATATGAGGCAAAAAATTAGAATTGAGTGTCAGAATTACAAATCGGCATAAAGGCATTTAAAGTTTTACAAAAAGAAATAATGGAAAATATTTTACGTAGAATGAGTTCTGAAGAAAATTTTTCGTTTTCTTTTTTTGCAATTTGTGTAGCATTTTTAAGAAAAGTCGATTCTCAATGTTCGAAAACAAGATTCTACTCTATCGTTCGATATATTTTTTATGCTTTTTGTTGTACAGTGTTTTAACTAAGTGATCATCATATTTTTCATTTTATCTTATTGTATACCTAAACTTTATACAGGGTGTGTCAGAACTTGCGTTCCAGAGAAACATTTCAAGTAAGTAAGATACCAGAAATATGAAAAAAATGTTAAAAAAATTCAATCTGTCAAAAAAAATTGACATTTGACATTTTTTATGTCTATTTAATGATATTGAATGTTTTTTTATAATTATTTAGTAAAGATACAAAAATTTTGTCAATAAAATAAATAACATTAAACAGAGTTCAATTTAGGATACAGCTTCCTTGTTTCCTCTTCTAATAGCCTGTAGCAAAAAAACTTGGAGAATTATTTTTTTAACAAAAATAAATAGTCAAAGTGCAAAATTTAAACTCTCATAACTTCTAAATTTTTGTTTCTGGTATCTTACCTTACATGGCACACCCTGCGTAGCTCTAAAATATAAATATTTCAATATTTTTTAATTTAGTAAATTCAAATTTAAGGGGAATTTAATTTAAACTTTAAATTTTAAGGAACAATTAGTGTGTTTTAATTTCCAAAATTATTCAAACAAACGCTTTCTATTAACATTTTTTGTTTTTCTGCACTTCTACATGAAAACTTTTATTTGGATATTAACTACTAACTTTTGAAGGAGTAATGGATTGTGTAGTAACAGAATTACTGAAAAAGTGTATATTTTTTCTACTGACAGTAAACGTTCTTTATAAATTGTTTAAATACAACTAATTCTTATTAAAATAATTGAAAAGATGCTTGAAAATTCTCTATAAACGTTTTTTTTTTTCTTCAAACGTCAAAAAAGTGACATATTTTGTGACTTGAAATGAAGTTAGTCTGAAAAGATTTTTAGTGTCTAGTAATAAAAGCGACATTTGGAAGTCAAACCAAGATTTTTTTTTAACAAAACTATTATTTATTTTTATCGAATATTGCGATATCTTCAGAAAGCTAAAAGGAATTCAACTTCAATACGAAAAATTACCAAAAATATTGAAAAATACTTAGAAAACTCTCAAAATGTAATATCACTAATAAATAATAATTAATAAAAAGCAATAAGAAGCTTCAATCAATTCGTAAAGTTTAAAGAAAAAAATAGTATGTTTTTTCCGATTTTTGTGGCTATACCGGGAGCGCCAGAACTCGCGCCCCAGAGAAAAATTTCATGTAAGATAAGATACTAGGAACATGAAAAAAATGTTTAAAAAATTGTATCTGTCAAAAAAATTTGACATTTATTTTTTGACATTTGACATTTTTTTAAATTTCTATTTTATGATACTGATCTTGTATATGTTTTTTTATAATTATTTAGTAAAGGTACAAAAATTTTGCCAATAAAAGCCACAAATAACATTAAACAGAGATACAATTTAGGATACAGCTTCATTGTTCTCTCTTATAATAAGGTTATTACAGGTGTAGCAAAAAAACTTGAAAAATTATTGTTCCAACAGAAATAAGTAGAGTCAAAGTGCAAAATTTAAACTCTTATAACATCGCAATTTTTATAGATAGAGTTTTTTTTATCATTTTTTCCATCTTTCTTGCATCTTACCTTATTTTTCTCTGGGGCGCGAGTTCTGGCGCACCTGTATATTCCGCAGACTACTATTTTAAGAATTTATTTGAATAAAATACGATAAACTTGAACAGTGTAGGTAATAGTAATAATAATAAGAGGAATAAATTTGTGAAATTCGATTGGCAACACTGAGAAATGGAAGTTTTGAGGGTAACCTTGAAGATGTACTCTTTATTTGAGTTTTTAATCCCGAATTATGTCTATTATGCAAATGAAATAAAAAATGTAAACTAGTTTTTGTGAATTTATTTAAATGGCATATTTTATGTCGGTTGCAAGCAATTCCTGTTTCCAATAAAGAATTATTGACCAATCTTCATAGTTTGAGTGCAATCAATCACACATTCCATCCATCGTATGTCGGTATTATTTTCGAATTTTTTGCTTCTAGTAATTGCTTCACTTCTTTTTCAGTATTTCAAACTTCGTACCCAACGAATTTAGCCGAACTGCAATTATACAGGGTGATGCAAAATGCCTCGTTGTTGGTGTACTACGACACACTTCTTGAAATGGGCGGCGATGACGTCCAACAATTATGCGACGCTGGCGAGGAGGAATTTTTAGAAATAATGTCACTGGTGGGAATGGCGTCGAAACCGCTCCATGTTAGAAGATTGCAGAAATCTTTACAAGAATGGGTGACCAACCCCACCAAGTTCAAATTACCCTTAGTGCCAGGAGAAGACTTCGAAGTCGAGTTATCCAGCCCTCGAGTAACCAGTAACCACGGGTTTTACTCAGTGGACAGCGGGGATAACTGTCGAACGATTTACTCGCCCTCTCCTGGCGACGTTTGTGCCTTACCCCCCATCGCCAGCCCCGGACTTACTCTAAACAAAAGGCAAATAATCATTTCGATTTATTCCTCAAATCATTTTGTCTGTTTTAGGCCTTATTCACCACTAGACCCTTCCTGTCCTCCTTCTTCTAGTTCGAGTCCTGGCAGTAGCATGTCGCAAACAACCCCCACTTTGGTCGACTCACAAATTGCCAAATTAGCAGCTGCTGCTGAAAGACTGAGCAAACACTTGCCCCAATTTGAACCAAAAGCACACAACACGAAGAAAAAAGTCTGCAAAGAGCTAGAGGTGAGAAAAACAGCCTTGAACGATGCATTTACAATTAAAATTATGCCGAATCGGGACTGGCACAAGGTTTTGCAACACTCGCGGCAAAAATGACCCCTTTTGGACACATCGTACTGAATTTTTTAATTTAATCAAATTCTAGCGATTTTTGCCCATAAAATGACTATTTATACTGACCAAAAATATGAAATATTGTGTTAAAGAATGAGTGAATGATGAGTGCGCCAATGCCATTATAAAACGAGTATTTTATGCTATTTTTTCTAATTTGCGCCCCCTTTTTTCTTATTTTAATTAAAGAAAAATATATTTTTGTCGTCTAGAGAATTTTGTGTTAGTTGGTATCGGTTGGTAACACTCGGCGCCCACCTGATTTTTTGAATCATTTCTGCCGTCTGTCATTAAAAATAATATTTACAAATTATTAATTATTAGTGTTACAACATAATAATAATAATAAATAAAATAAGAGCCAACAGAATTTAGTTTGCACTCCGCCCGAAATTCGCGAAATTGCCGAAGCAACAACGCAAAATTTGTTACCTGACAAGTCAGAAGCGGCATACAAAAATTAAATAACCTTAAATTCATTAAAGTACAGTGCCATAAACGACTCCTACTGAGAGACGTTAATAAACGTATTATAAACGCAAATTAGAAAAAAAAGTTTAAAGAAATTTAAAAATTTAAATTAAAAAATTCTGTCAAAAAATTTTGACATTTGACACTTTTTTGTGTCAATTGTATTCCTTAACCAAAAATGAGAAAAAAGTAACGAATTTGATTTATTTTTTTTTATTTTCAGTTGGTGATGTCGATGCCGGAGAACGACCCGCGGCGCATGGACGAAATCCGGCGCTACGCGGCCATTTACGGCCGTTTCGACTGTAAGAGAAAACCGGAAAAGCCTTTAACACTCCACGAGGTGTCGGTAAACGAGGCTGCGGCCCAAATTTGCCGATTTATTCCCGCTTTATTGACTCGACGCGACGAACTTTTCCCTCTAGCACGGCAAGTTGTCAAAGATTCCGGCTGTTATTACTCGAAAACGCAGTAATTTTTCCGAAATTTCCACCGGCGCGTTTTGACGTTTCATTTTTTTTATTTTTTAGGTTGTCGACCATGTACATGAATAAGAATCTTTGCCAAGATAAGGATATTCTAGACGTGAGATGCAGTCCACGAATTAGTGATATGGAAGGTCCTTTGACTAAGAAACCGAAAATTGAAACGAACTCAGATGGCGATGAGCAACGGCAGGTCAGCCAACAAAACAGACAAAAACCCACCACACACATTATTGTTAATTTAGAAGATTAATAAGAAATTTTAGGAATTCGGATGCACTAATGCTTGCGATTTTAATGCTTTTGCTTTTGCGGTGCTTTGCAGCTGATTTTAAGTGCATGGCTTGTATGACGCAGGTGAGTCCCAGAGCAGTCTAGGCAACTCACAAAAATCAAATTTTACCATAAAATAACACGTGATACTTCCATGTTCTTACTTATAAGTTAGCTTTAATTTGTACGCTTGAAGACAACATTTGTATTTAGTCTCACCTTTTCTAGTCATTGTAATGATGCAAAGTGAAGCAAACTGGTTTTTGTATTTGCTTCCCTTTGTGTTTTTATGCAATAAAATGATTTATCGATAGGAATAAAGTGTTGGGTCTATTACTTATCTGTCTTTAAGGGTAATAACGCTTTTGCTTTTCAGCTTTTAATAATTGGGTAAGTTTGCTTTCACTCGCTTTTCCAAACCAATGCATAGAATTAATTACGTTGCTTGTTTATTTTTTTAGCATGCAGGTCTTCTAAGATGAGGTAAGGCATTTGCTTGGCACCTTTCTCGTAGTTTTTTTTTAATGGGCTTGTATTGTTTGTGTGATATATTTTATTCTAGGAAACAAGTTCTGACGAAACTGTTGTTATGCGAACTTCACTTCACTCTTTGTTTCACAACCATTCGAAAATTCACAGGTCCGAATTTGACTCTTCTAGTAATACCTATTTTATCAGACTGAGAATTTTAGGGACATTTCCATTCGAAGATCATCTCTAGCTGTGGACTTCGAGGATGGCGATTCGCATTTTTCTTACAGTAATTCGAATTCACCTTCACAGGTACATGTTTTTTCTAGGGTAACAACGGTACGTTTTTTGTTTTTTACCGAAAGTTGTAAATTACGTAATGATGACTTGTCAATTATTTATAGCATAGCCACGATCAGGACTCGTATCCAGGAACAAATCATCAGGTTTTGCTTGACTTTCTTGTTTTTTGTGTTTTATTCACGTTTTTTTTTAGAATAAAATCGACGACTCGAACGACGCTGATGAAGATTCACGTAAACTTTCGCCCAAAGTTCAAGTAATTGCAGCTAGCGGTGACAATATAATAGCAGTAGCAAACCCAGCTTTGGCCATGTCACCAGCGATTATAGCACCTTTAGTCGATACAAGAGAAAGAAATCTAGAGAAGGAATGACTGATAAACTCCACTTCTGTGATTTCTTATTAGAAGTGTTAAATGACTGAAACAATTCTTTACTTGTTAAGTTAATGCTACGATATATATTTATTTACGTACTTTTTTATCTCTTTTTTTAATAAATATTCTGTTTGTGTGACGTTAGAGTATATTTAATTTGCTTTCACGATGTTAAGAAGAAATGACATATTTTTTTAAATCCTACATCGCATGTATCTTTTATCTTTAATATACTAGAATCTCAGTTGACACGACTTTTATTCATCCGTTTGGCCAAAACTGTCCAAAAGCAACCAGTAATACACCCTAGGCAGGATCTAAACTCAGATTTTATCTTAAATTTTTATATGGGGTAACAAGACATAATTTTATAAATTAAAAAAAATTGACAGTCAATTTTGGACAGCAAATTATGACAGTTCAAAAAATGTCAATGCAAGCCACACTTTATTGTCATTAATCATTATGACTGACGTTTGAAACTAAAATTTAAAAATTTTAGTTGAAATGTATTTTTGGCGTCGATTTTGTGATACAATAATACCAGTAGTTGCAGTACGTTTTTTCTATAGTTTGAACATTATTTTGATCTGTTGTCATTTTTCTATAAAAACTACAAAAATCGAAAAAAAAAAGTTGCACATAAGGTTAGTTTTACATTTTTAAGTCAACCGAATGACAAATCGTCTAAAATTCCGTGTCCGTATGTACATCTAAATATCAAATTTATAAAAGACTGGAATAAAATTCATATTTTTTGAAGGGGCATTTTTTTTTTTAGCTAGGTCTAAAAGGTCTTTGTTTTTAGTTTCAAAAAGTGCATGTCTTATAAAAAAGATCCTAATGGACCAAATCATTTTTTTAATGAACAACAACGATAATAAAAAAACAAAAACAATCTGTCCAAGGATTTTTTTTTATAGTTATAGTTGCCACTTCTGGCGAGCATTTTTTTTTAATAATAAATTTACTTACATTATTTTTCTTGTAGGTCAGTCAATAATTTGAGTTACAACATAACGCGTGTCAAATTTATTTATTTGGTGAATAATGTGGGTGCAAAATAAATTCCTTCCAAAATTCTATTTCTATTAATGAAATTTGCTTGTTTTCTTGAATTCACGGAAAATGTTTTAGTTTCGCTAAAAGCAATGAACTAGGAGGCATTTTAGGGCAAAATCAATAATTTGAAAACAACAGTGTTTTATTACATAACGTTTGGTGAATTAGTTGAAAATTAATATTTTGTAATAAATACCAAAAGCTAAATAACTTATGACTTGTACATCAATCACAATATTTCAAACACAAAACATTTTTTTCAAAAAAATGTCAACGCATCGGCCTATGGTAAAGGTAAAGTACCTTGCCTTTTATTGAAATAAATAAAATTAATTCTTTAAATTTAGAACAATTTTTATTATAATAATTATTAATAAAATAATATCTCATGTTTTGAAGTTTTATTATTTTTCATGAATGAGAGCAACAAATCTTTTCAGAATGTTATTGTTTTGTCGATAATACCAATTATAATAATAAATTAATTAATTGTCAAAGTTACAATTCTGTCAAAAAAAGAAAACCGCCATTATGATGGAACTAAGAAAGCAGAGAAAAATCCCAAAATCAAGAAAAAAATTACTTTTCTTTCCACTGAGACAGAATAATGACGTTACAAATTACA
This sequence comes from Tribolium madens, assembly GCF_015345945.1. Lineage (NCBI taxonomy): Eukaryota > Metazoa > Arthropoda > Insecta > Coleoptera > Tenebrionidae > Tribolium > Tribolium madens. The sequence continues at coordinate 2,231,799 of NW_025400995.1, read as the reverse complement.
AATTTGCTCGTTTCAGTATAACACACCGTATAACACACTTTACATACATTTAATTATAATAACTATCATTAATAAAATAATATCACCTGACAAGATTTTCTTAAAAGAAATGTTGAGGCTAAATGCAAAAGCATTTTTATTACTTTCGCCTCGCAGATGGTTTATAACTGCGGTTAGATAGGACCCAAATAATGAGGGTCGGTTTATGGACACGTCATTTTCAACTTTTCTGAGTGTACCAGGAACATGGAAAAAATTTTAAAGAAATTCTATATATAAACATTTTTGAGTTATGAGAGTTTAAATTTTGCAATTTGACTACTTATTTTTCTGTTGGAACAATAATTTTTCAAGTTTTCTTGCTACAGGCTATTAGAAGAGGAAAACAAGAAAGCAGTATCCTAAATTGTATAATGTTATTTGTGACTTTTATTGGAAAAATTTTTGTACCTTTACTAAATAATTATAAAAAAAAAACATATACAAGATTATCTCATAAAATCATTAGACATAAAAAAATGTCAACTGTCAAAAAATAAAACATTTTTTCCATGTTCCTGGTATCTTTATCTTACTTGAAATTTTTCTCTGGGGTGCGACTTCTCACACACTTTGTAGAATATTCTTGCAAAACCAAGATCGATTACTTCAAAAATAATGAGTAACGTTGTTTTAAAGATCAGCATTTATGCATTTTTTTTAAGGACAACTATTACATTTTTTTTAAATGTCAACGTATTGGCCTGCAGAATTAAAAAACCTTTACTTTTATGTATAATACTTGAAATTCTGTTCTTTATTGAGAGTAATCTTTTTAATATACCGTGCGATAAAAAAAAAATTGGAGTAGGCGGTGATTAAAATCCTTCAGATGGCAATCCTAATTTTTTTCAAATGTCAGTGGAAACTTTGACAAGTTTGCGTTTTATACTAATGTCTCGAATCGTTAGTCGCGGACACTCTTACGCTCCATGACAAGTTTCAATCAAATCAATGAGACTTTTTAGTATTTTTTTTTAATTAAATTTTAAACTTTTGATTTAAAAATAGCGGAAACAGCGATTTTATTGTCATTTAATTGCACGTTAAATGCTTTGAAATAAAATCGGAAATGGAAAATGGAGGATCGAATTTATAATTGATGTAATTTAATAAATCGTTTGTTATAAAATCGGTGTAACCTTGTCTGAAATGCGACTGAACAGTAAATCTGTAAATAAATTAGCATTTGGTTTTACCAAAAAAACGAGTCTTTTTTCAGATTACGTAAAAAGGTTATCAAATCGATTTTTTTCAGGTAACAAAGAATTCAAACCTGGTTTCTTACAACAGTCGTGACCTTCGAATGGCTATAATGAGTCATTGTTCCGAAAATGGCACTATTTGCACAAGAAATTCTTGGATTCGAAATGAAACACAGCACATTTTGGCGAAGTTTTATTCATAAATAAGTACAATCACTCACGTAAAGTGAACGTTGAGTAAATAAAGCATTCTTTAGAAAAATAGGACAAGGCTTCGGCACTGACATCCTTAAATACTCGTATTTTCACAGTTTTGATCACATTTTAGTTTAAATTTTTTTGAATCCAATCTAAGAAAGCCGTGACTCGTGTGTACACTCCCGGATATCCGGCTTCGGCACATCTCAGGCCATACGAAACAATCCCGATTTGGTACATCCTGATAAAATCGCCATCGGGTTGTCGGTGCATAAGGGGCCCTCCTGAGTCCCCCTGACACGCATCCTTACCCCCTTGGGGGAACCCCACACACAAAACCCTCTTATCTATAACAGATTTCGTGCCATAGGCCCGACTACACAACCCGTTGTCCATCACAGGCAGCATCGTCTCCTGCAAAGTGGGGCTCGAGGGACCCCCTTAAAAAAAATCAAAAAATCGAAACAACTTTCACAAACTTACGGAAGTATAAGGAGCCCCAACCGGCCACTGTGGGGTACGTACCCACCAAATTGCGACTACGGACCGGCTCGTCAAAGGGGAGACAAATTGGGGAAGCCGTACTTTCACGGGGGCTCCTTTCAAGAGTGAGGATTGCTATATCGTTTGTGAAGTTGACAGGGCTGTAATTCTCGTGGATTACGGCCTTGACAAGGGGGATTGTCTCAGGGTGGGCCTTATCGTCGTCGGAGTAAAGGTCCAAATCCCCCAAACGGGCCGTATAACTAAAAAAATCAATTTGAATTTGATTTTTTGAATTTTTTTTTGGGCTTACAGAGTAGGCTGGTTATGCACGCAATGGGCAGCTGTCAAAATGTGTTTCTCGGTGATGAGTGACCCCCCACAAAGCCATTTTGGCACATTTGGATTCTTCGAATTCCTATAACCCAACGCAACCAGCCATGGAAATTCACCTGAAGCCAACGAAAACATTAATTGTTGCTCATCCTAGCCTTGAACTTAGTTTATTTAAACAAATGATGTTTATGCACCTAGCTTGGCAGGTTGGCCGTTGACAACCCTCGTGTTGGAGTGGTTGCTGAGTCCGCAGTGGGGCTGTTGTGGCAGCGTGGTGATAGTGTTGGATTTGTCGGTCACGACGGGGGTGGGGGTCGGTTTGGGGGTTGAGATCAGGGGGGCACTGGTGGTCTTGGGTTGGGGACAACATACTAAAGGGACGGTGTTGATGAAGCCACAAGTGGACGATTTGAGGAAGTTGCGGACTTGGGGGTTGTTTTGTTGCGCCACGAGGAGGTTGATCAGTTGGGTGCAGTTGTAGATGTTTATACACACGCCGTATTCCTCGTCCGGGGTTTCACAGGGAACGCCTTCGGACACTGGAATTTGAAATTTTGGGAAAATGCACGAAAATACAAGTTTGTTACCTTGGGCATTGACTGGTAATACGGCAAAAAACGCAACATTTAATAGAAAAATCCACAACATTTTTTAATACTGCTTTGTACGAGATTTATTAACACATTAGCACGGAGGTACTGGAACTGGTCAGGAGTTGATGAGAGATGGTTATTTCAATATAATCACCGGTGACGTTTCAGCAATCATGGTCAATGCAAGAAGGACGTTTCGTTTTTTTTTTCAAAAGCCCACTTCTGGGAAAGTGCAATAAGAAAAATTTACCCCAAAAGCCTTGCAGTTTGTCGAGATTTTGGTCAATTTTCTCAAAAAAATCCTTGTTTTTGTTCGTAATTAACGTATTTAGTAACCTTACATCCGCCAATTAGGTAATTCCCTAAATTCATAAATACTTCTAGAAACCTGTTCTTTAGGAAAAAAATGTGATTTTTTATTGTTGAACATTGTTTTATTTATAGGCTCATTAAAAAAAAGATTCATTTTGACAGACAGCAATAAATGAGAATTGTTTACCGTGAAACTATTACAAAGAAATAGTAAACTGAAAAAAACTAAAAATAAAATTGTGTTTATTTAAATTTATTACAAATTAAGTCAAGTGTGATTTGTTAGAAATTGCTAATGTTGATGAGTCGTAGTTGCATCGTTAATTATTACTAACACAAGTACGTTATTAGAATTTTGAAACTCCCAGCTTTTATAAGAACATAACAACTTTTATTAATAAAATTACAAAGTACATAAAGGCAAGGCAAGGAAGCTATTGTTGAATTGTTGGAAATGTAATAGTGTGAAATGAAAATAATAACAGAAGAAAAACATAATAATACATATAACATTACATATTAGATTATATGAAATTTATACTACTTAACGAAAAGTAAAATGTTATAACGAAAGTAAAAATGTTTAACAATTTTATCAAAACATGAAACTGCGTTGCTGTACGACTGCAATAAGACGAGTTAAACCTATAATTACTAGTATTTCCTCACAATTGATAGTGCTTATTTGTGGAACTGAAAATCGGTCAGGTTGTTTGTTAGAATAAAAAAAAATCAAATTTATCATTTTTCTTGTTACTCTTTCAATTTCTACTATTTGTTTTATAAAACGAATTCCAGACTATATTACAATGATTGCTCGAGTTTTTTACATAGGTAAACCTCCCCTAAACTTTATCTCTTAATTATATCATGTATCGGGACAACTGTCAGAATGTAAAAATCAAAAATTTATAGAAAATTTCAATTTAAATCTGACAACTTTCACTGGTTGCTAAGAAAACCAAATTTAGTTATTTTTTCTAAATTTTTTGAGAAAATTTGGCAAAATAATCAACTTTTTGGTTGAAAAAACCTCAGGGGGGTGTCGCATAAATGGAGAAAATGGAAACATCATTTTAAATTTCGCGCTAAGCAGTCACGCGAATTGTCAACAATGTCAACACATATATGGCAAGCATGCGCAGTTTTTGTGAAACCGTTGACTGAGTTAGTTAATGACTTAGTGATAGTTTGTTTGATTATTTAAATGTTTTAGTTCGTTGGTTTTAATGCTGGAACATTTAAAAGTAGAACCTGATAGAAGATTTTCAAGTTATTTAGGTCGCAGCGATTGGAGTCAGCAATGGAAAGAGGTTAGTGCTGCGTAAAAGCGGTGGCGTCTAATTTTTCGCCGTTTTGGTGATACTTTTGAGTAAATTTTGCTGTTCTTTGATTAGCATAATTTTGCACTTTGCAGAGGTGTAATTGATTTAGCACCTTCCTGATAATCTTTTTTACGATTGCTTGATCTTTATTTTACGAATTTCTTTGTACGTCGTCTTTAATTTACATGAACCCTATTCAACAAATGGAAAGTCTTAACTACATGTCCAGTGACGATAACAACGACGTTATCAACAATTAACAAACCGTCTTTTTCATTCGCTGGCTGTTATCACAGCATCAATTACAGCCTTTTTATCTTCTTCTGATAGCGCACATTGCCCTCCGGGTCTCTTGTCATCAAATTATTAACTTTTCGATAAATGGTGGCCAAATTCGTCTGCTATTTATTTATAAGATCTACCAGTCCTTTTTTTAGCCTGTACGGCCCTATCAACTCGGAACCGGGAATAATTTTTGTAATTCCTAGAGCTTATAAGCGTCTTAACCATTTTGTTTCAAGCTAACACTAAAAAGCACCAAGAAAACAAAATGGTCTCTATTTTTTTACCCAAATCTATACAGAATTTTTGAATTGGGAGTATAAATAGGAATATACAAAAAAAAAATCAGGGCCTACCAAAACTTAGGGTGACAATTCTGAAGTTATGTAAGTTTTTAACAGTTTTCTACAAAAGTAGAGACCTGTAAGTTCTGCAATTTTGTAGTACGACCAAGTCAAGAAGGTGTCTTTATCTTCAATTATGACATGTAATGATTTTTAAAAAATTTTTAACATTTTAAGTACATGCCATCGTCTTGACAAATGTTAAAAAAATTAGACGAGAAAAAATGTTAATGTTATGTTATACAACTTCAAACAAGTCAAAATATTGTAAGGTTGTTAGGGCTACGAATTTTTGCCGATATTTTGATAAAAAATAACGATATATCGTATCGATATAGTATTTATAAAATATCGATATTATTGATAAATATCGATAATTGTCAATATACCGATAAATAAAGATAATTATGGATATAACGTTATATACATAATTATATATATACATACATCCCATTTTCGCCAGGTTTTTATTTGTTGCAACATGTAGAATAATGCGTCAAATATTCTCTCCCAATTGTGTAAAAATTTAAAAAATACTTGACTGAATTTTTAGTTAATTGTTGCTTCTAACTTTGTCAACAGTTGCATTTATTTTTAGTTGATCACTAAACATCCAATAAGTTATTATTATTTGTTGTTAACGGACAAAAAGTTCATCATATTTATTCATAATTCATTTCTCTTTATTTCAAAATACACCATGAAATCAAACAGTAAATTAAACAAAAACACGGCGAATCAAATTAATTTCCAATAACGTTTTAAATGTAACAGTTTTCTTTGATGTTTTACGCGTAAAATAAAACTACAATGCATTTCATTACAAATATTTTACACATTCTTATTAGTATTTAAGTAATATTTTAACTTTTTAACTCTAGATTATTATGTCTAGTTTTTTTAGTCATTTTCCTATTTTTTATGCATTTTTTTTCAATAAAAACAACGTTGAGTTTGACTTTTTATCCTTATTTTTAACTCCTAATTTTCTAACTCAGATTTTCCTAAATTATCAATTTTTTTAGGAAAATCAGTCGATTTTCAAGTTTTAGTTGTTGAAATTTGTTGAGTTTGAAAAAGAGCCCATTGAGGTCTTTTCAAAAACACAAAAAATTGAGAAAATGACCTGTTCTTAAGCCCATTACGTATTGAAACATCAATTTTTTATAGAAACTACCCTATTTTTATGACCTTTTTTAAAATGTGAGCCAGATTTTTATGCCAAAAATAAGGAAAACCACCCTGTTTTTGAATTGGACTACTTCAGCATTCATCTGAATACGGTTTCGTCAAATGAAATTTAAAAACACTTAAAATTCATGAAAATCACTTTATTACATACTTATCGTAATTGTTACCGAAAATATTTGTGCTCTTATTGGAGATTGGAAAATATGACTTTATTAAAACTCAATCACAAACCATTACACAAATATCTATTTATTAGGTATTGGATTCTTTTTTACACTTTCTTTAATTTACTGTTCCCGAATTCTGAGTAGGGTTTGACCTGGAGCGGCTATACGTTTTAGTATAAGATATAATTGTTCACCATTCATTTGAAGAAATCTTTGATTCATGTCTCGGGTATACCGCACTCGCCATGGGCACTTTTTTCTTCCTTTTCTTCTAATGGGAATGACTTCCTCCACATACCAGGTGAATAAAAAGTATGGAACCAAGCGTTTTTTCGTAAACTTAACACTTTACAAAAAAAATAATTAGTGTAGCGTAAAGCCCAATTAAAATGTGAGCATTTATCAAGAACAACATTTTTCGAAATTTCTTTTAGTTTTCGAGTTCTGAAAAAAAATTTTTTTAAATGGCAACCCACTATGGTAATTTTTTAAATTAAAGATTATGATCTAAAAATGACCTCTAATTAAACAGAATTATTTTCTAGTCAGTACTTTTTTTTTAATAAATTGTTAAAGTTGCGTTCCGAGTCCATCACGAAGATTTTCCGAACTTGAACGAGGGAGTCGTTGGAGAGCCCGGTTTTTGGTGCAGGTGCTTTGGGGTGGTTCCGGATGGATTAAAAAATGTAAAAACAAATCATTTTCTTCTATTTTTAGTCAATTCGAAACCACCCCAAAACACCTGCATAGAAATCAGCGCTCTCCCATGATGAAAAGCATGAAACAACCACTTCGGTTAAGTTCGGAAAATCTTCGTGATGAGCTCGGAACGCAACTTTAACAATTAATTTAAAAAAAAGTACTGGCTAAAAAACAATTTTATTTAATTAGAGGTCATTTTTAGATCATAATCTTTAATTAAAAAAATTACCATGGTGGGTTGCCATTAAAAAAAAAAAAAATTTTCCAGAACTCGAAAACTAAAAGAAATTTCGAAAAATGTTATTCTTGTTAAATGGTCACATTTTAATTGTACTTTACGCTATACTAATTAGTTTTTTCGTAAAGTGCTTAGTTTACGAAAAAAACGCTTGGTTCCATACTTTTTATTCACCTGGTATGTCCCTAAAAAGGGGCATTGTCTTGTAAACAAATCAACGGCAGCTGCGTGCCTGACTGCCATATTCGCGATATCGTTATCGTTGCCCGGGCAATTGACGTGAACGAGAATTCGGTTCAAATTTACTTTTGCTGGTTCATATGGTCTTACCATTGCTATTGTTTCAAGACCCACAAATTTCAAAGCACTGAACTCGTATTGGCTTCTTATATGCTTCCCATGTAGTAGATTGTGTGATGCATACATAGGGACGACGCCAGTATTTTTTTTCTGGGTGGGCACAAATAGCTCAAAATTAATTAAGGTGGGCACTTCAAATTTATTTTTATGTTTATAAAAAAGGTGTACTATAAAGACATAGTATATTATTATAGATAGTACATTCCACATCACAATAGGAACATCTAATAATATACTGGGTGTCCCACGCAGGTTTGGATATAGGAAATTAACATGGAAAATTAGTTTTTTTTTTCTGTAACAGAAGTAACAGAAATCAAAATCTGATTGATGGAGCTTATAGTGCTTGAAGAGGGCTATCATATTGATGTTTTTGTCGATTCTCCATTTATATTGTTGGTACCAAGACGGTCGAAAAGATCTCCACTTATTTCCAAATTTTGTTTTGGGATAATCTTTAAGATTTGGTTGCATTGGACCACTATTAATTTCTTTTGATAAATCTATTGGACCAGCGTTTCCTGAAATATTTAATAACGCAAAAAAATAATAACTGTTTTTTCAATGTTTCCTTAAAATTAAATTGTTTTATAATTTATTTTTTTAAAGGTACACTTAAACATACTCGTATATAAATAATAATTAAGTTTCAAATATTAACACCCTTTCTCAATTTGAAAATTTTGCAAACAATATTTACGTCCATGGATCTACACTATTAATAGACCATTTCAGATGTTAAATAAATGTTCGTAATTCTAATGACAGTTAAAAACGTAAATAAAAAACATTTATAATACTTGTGCATTGTATATCAATTTGTATTGTATTAACTTTTCTCTAAAATACGAAGTTTAAAAAATTGGTTGAAATAAATTTAAATAAAATAAGTTTTTTGTTTATTGTTTTGTTTATAAATTTTCTATTTTAATTGGGTGGGCATGTGACCACCCAGGCCCACCCTTGGCGTCGTCCCTATGCATACATAACTTATAAAATGCCATGTATTTTGGGTAATCTTATAGTCACAGGCGCATGAAGAAATACTCTGCATTGTTGCCAGGTGTCTATTACAATTTTATTACAATGTATTTTTTGTATTAAATAAAGCAAGATATCCCTCGCAATCCTTTCGGAAAAAGAACACCAATCTACAGTGGTGTGGTTGGCAGTCTCGCCTATTCTGGCCTCATGTGCAAGATTTTTCGGAGCGTAATCTCGAGACCACAATAAAATTTGTTGCAGAGTCAAATGACTGCGACTGAAAAAAGAATTCTTCCTAATGGAAACTGCTGCGTAGCACTCTTTGCATTTCCATGTGTAACCATCAGAAAGTTGTGCTCTTTTTGTAAAAGACATTTGCACTTGACACTGCCCACACAAAGTAGAATTTGAAATAAGCCTACGCTTCGCCAACCACTGAATACATTGTAAATTGTTTGTAAAAGCAAAGTCCAAAAATGTTAATTTTTTCTCACGAATTTGATTTGAATTTAAAATGTCCCCTTCATTTACAATTACACTCTGTGCAGGAACCACTCGACCTCCTATTGTTTCTAAACAAAGTTAAAAAAAAAACAAATAAAATCAAAAAAATAATTTCACTAACAAATTTATTGTAATTGTAGTAATCGTACACCTGTATCTAAAATTATCACTAAAAAACGCGCCAAATTGTAATAGACATCTGGCAACAATGCAGCAAACGTCATCATGCGCCCGTAAGATGCGCAGTAGTAGCGACGTAAACTACAAGATTACCGCATTTTGTTTACTTTTACGTAATTAAATTAGGAAATACATTTATTATATAAAAAAAGGATTTTGAGCAGTATGTATATTTGTACAAAACGAAATCTCCTATCCCAACACATGGATCCATTCCCGGCTTTTCGGCGCACTTTTGTCTAATTCACAGTACGGGGATTTTTCATCGGGGTTCATTTTCCTCCACTTTTCAGCAGCTCGCGAGATAACTTCCTGACTTTTCAGGCTCGCGTTCCTTTTCCTGAAGTCGCTGATGAAGTTAAGGAAAGGGTTTCTGAAAACTTTCACTCGGGTTTTTGACTCCTTTTCATTTTACTCAAGGATCTTCGTTGGATGGGTGCCTCGTCAAAATCGTTCATGCATAAATTTTCTATTTTAACGATTTTTCGAAAAGATTTTTACGCCGTCAAAAAAATTTTGTTTATATCATTTCGGACCAAAGCTAACTGATTTTTCGAAATGTTTGTCATGACGAACTTGACTTATCGAGAGGTTTCGGCTCGTAAATCAATTTTTAGAGCGGATAAATTCTATATTTAAATATTCTGCAAATAATCTTGAAATTTATGTGCGTGCACATGCGCGATGTTTATAATTTTTGAAAATACATATCGGCTATAATTTTTAGGGGATTTTATTATACCTCAAATCATAGTTCACGAATCCTCAATGTGCATAAAAATCTTTCGGAACGGTATTTTATAGAGACAATCGACGTCGACATTTTGGCAGCCCACACTATAATGCTGACCTCTGACCATTCATTCTTCCTTATGACTTTTTACACTTTTGGCGCATTTGCTCCAACCCGCACTTTACAAAAAGACAACACCAGCCTTCGCCCAAATACCGTGTGATTTTTTAAATTTCTGATCTAGTTATACATGGCAATGACGTCAGAGATGAAACGTGTCCAAACTTGCACTCCGCATTCGCATGTTCTGTGTGTTTATGTACCCTAACAAATGAAACCAAGCTTCATCACTAAAGTAGGTTATATCAAGAAGATTATTGTCCATCGTTCGATTAAACCAATTGCAATAGGTTACTCTCCTCTCATAATCCAGTGGTTGAAGTTCTTGAAACATTTGCATCTTGTAGGGAAAGAGCCCCACGTGTTTTTTAACAATTTTGTGACTCTTCTTAAAGATGTATGGAGGTTATTATCCATAACTTGTCTAACGTTGTCCACAGTCTCGGGAGTGCGTTTTGTTGGTCTGCCACTCCCTGATTTTCTTCCAACACTGCCTGTGTCACGGAACAAGTTAACCACATAATGCAAAGTATTCACAAAACTAGCTTCCACTGCAGCAACATCAGGAAATTCTTCACGAAATTCGAGGAGACAAGGTCTTACTTCATACACTCATTCACCATTAACTCGGAAGTAAGATTCCAACATAAAGTTTTTATGTTCTTCGGTGAACATCTTCGACAGATCAAAATGCTTCTCTTATTGAAGCTGAAAACTCCTTGAATTTGATTCACTCACAAACGACAATGTAGTCTTGATAAAGACAGATTTTTGGTAAAAACGAGGAAAATGATAGACAACACACATGCAAACAACCAAAACTGCAAAGAAGAAGTTAGGTTATGTTCATAGAACACACTCAATATAGAACGGATTCCGCCCGTTCTACTACCTCGCCCCTCCTCTTGGAACGATGTAGTATTAAAACCATTGGCGGGACATTCAAATTTGGGCTTTAAGCATGCTTTTTGCTTTGAAAGGTGTACATTTTGTTCTTTATTTGAAAAAACTGAGACAATTGATTGTGGAAAAACACATCAGCAGATTTTTGAAGTTTTTCCAAATCAATTGTCAGTTTTTAAAAATAAATAACAAAACATACAATATATATAAATATATAACTCCTAACTTTTAAAATCAAAAGCGTCAATACAAAACCGACATTTTTTCTTTATTATAATCAATTTATTATCAGTGGAAAATACAAATTATTAAAAGACATTATTAGCATATACACGATTCATAAATAAAGTGTAAAAATAGATTTAAAGTAAATTAAACAGAATACTCGTAATGTAAAGTAACAAATCTTTGCAGAATTTTATTGTTTTGCCGATAACGGTTACAATAATTAACTAATTGTGGAAGTTACATTTTTGTCAAAAAAAAATAAAACTGCCAATGTGATGGTACTTAAAAAGCAGAAAAAAAAACCTAAAATCAAGAGAAAACTTACTTTTCTTTCCACTGAAATAACTTTGTCTTATGTACAACTGAACTCTACTGATAAATTTTGAGCCAAAATMCTTCACTTTTTCATATCAAAAAACATCGTGAAAAATGAAAGAAGTGGCGATGATGTGGCACAACATATAAAATATATGATAGATTTTAAAATTAACTATYAAATTACCTAGCAACAAGAAAGTTGATGTATCTTTATACAGCGTGAAAAATAAAATAATTATTGAGGAGTATCAGTTACTTGTTAGAAAATTCATTCAGAATTAGGTATTATATAATAATAAAATTGTTTGATTTTCATCGCAAATATTGTCTACGAGATTTACGATAAATATCGAACAATTGCTTTTCAATATCATTAGGATTTTTAGTTAAAGATTGTTTCCCCAAAACAATGTTACTCAAAGTTTTCATATATCCAAAAACATAAACTTTTAGAAACAACTTGAAGATATATGTTTTAATATCTTCTTCATGAGGACAAGACTCTAACTGAAAGTCCACAATTGTTCGTAGATGGCTAATAACCCTTTCTGTCATATGATAACAACAGAGAGCTGAAGGTACAAGAGTTTTGCAATAATGATAAATTTTTAGAAGTGTTTTTATAATATTAATATTTAAGTACTTCAACCTTCTATTGCCATCATATTCTCTTAACGAAATTATCTGATGATGAATTTCATCTGGTTCACCAATATGCTCTAAATTACGCAAACAAGTTGCACAGTCATATTTCTCAGGAGAGATATGCTTTACTATGAATCCGCCTACGTAACTTAGAGCATTAGCTTCCAAATAATCAAATTCACCATCAGATACTTCCGGGGGTATCCATCTGCAACTTCTGTGCCTCTCTAAAAAGACGACGTTCGGTTTCATTAAATATATGGCTGAAATGCACAGCAATTCGTGAACGGATGGTTGCTGTAATTATATCAAAATTAATACTGCTTCATATTTAAAACAGCTCTTACAACTTCGCCCGCGTCGGCCTGTTAAAGGTGTATGTCTACCGCCTTGGTGTATTGGCACTTCATCTGTTCTTGGAACAACAGCCACCGTTCCTATAAAAAGTATCTATTAAGTACAATAATTCTTACTTTACAATGAATAGTGTGAATAAAAATTAATTAATAACTTTTACATTCAGAAAAAATGTAAATTGAACTTTTATTCGGAAAGTACCTTCTACTAGAGTACTAGTTAAGCATTTAGGAACTGAGCATTTACAAAAATGAATTTTTATTCGCACAAATCAGAATATTATTATTTGTGTATAAAAGTTTTTCACCTAATGTAGTTTACTAACAATTTCTATCTATTCTAAAATCTTGTCGGCTAGTGTAATTATACTCTTTATTTCACATAATTTTACGAGGCCTGCGCCTAATGTAATACAATACTCGATCACAAAYCACTATACATATATACCCACAAAAAAATACATTTAATTATTTTGTTTTTGGAAACCTGAGTGAATAATTGTCAAATTCATCAATTTCATTGCCACTTATTTCACTTCAGAAAATTTTGTAATTTTTTTAATACTAAAATTTGATTGCTGATTTTACAGGCACACAGCCTTCATAAATTGTGTAAAACAAGATTTATAATAACATTCATAATTTATTATAGCGTTGCGTTTACCTCCACTAGTGCTTGGTGTTGCTTCAAGCAGGTTACTTGAATAAAAAGGCAAAGCTAAAAGTGAAATATTTAAGTCATATTAGAATTATATAATTATTAAAATATTTTACTAACCTTTACACTCTTCTTCGAATGGTCTTACACCCAATGAACTGTCCACAAAAGCAGTAGGACGGGGAGATGTATCTACACAGAGAAAATGTAAAGAATATAAAAAGAAATAAAATTACGTATATATTGTAAATCAAAAACAAAATGTTAATTTAATAGCAGTTAACAATAATTAAATAATACATTTTTACAGCACCAGGTTTAGTAATGTTGGAGTAATCTAATTTAGTAATTATTTAAGTTACTTATTTTTGGTGTAATTTCTAAATATATCAATCACCACTCGAAAGCAGTTATTTGAGTTATCTTAAAGTTCATCCAGCCCGGATCTGCGACCCGCGCTGTCAACACTCTTGATGTAATGATGTTTACAAAATATTTAGGTATACTATACTTACYTATTTGCGATGAAGAAGAGAATAATTGTCTTCTTGTTATTTTTGGTTGTTCCACATTCGAGACGCTTGATCCTTTAATAAAATACAGGGTCATAAATTTATAATACAAAACTTTTTCATACCAGAAGGTGTTAATCTCTTCCTAATTTCTGGCTGGTTCTGGTTTCTGGTGGTTATATATTCCTTCCGTGGGGTAGTAAATGTTTGCTTTAATYTTACTGCTGACGGTGAAACACAAGCCGCTGGCAAATCAACCCGATCACCATTTTTTGCAGATTCGGATAAACCTTTRAAKAATCGAAATTAAATTTTTATAAATCTATAAAGCTGTTTGCAGTTAGTAAATTTTAATAAATGCATGGATTTTAAAATTAAATTCAAAACTTCCAACATAAAGTTTAAAAAAACATGAAGGTGTAAATATACAGGGAGTTTCACCTAATTTMARGAGYCCTGCGCCTGTAAGATGCATCAATAATACATATTCCGATACGAACTCGATTATAAATTTTGAAAAATTGGATAATCTTCACTAGTTTGTTCACCCTTTCAAAAATTACAACGTTTTTAGTTAGTTAGTGATWAAGATAGATAAACTACAATCATATTCATGCCGTCTCTTGATAGAACAAATGATAATTGTTTCTGAAAAACTGCAGCTTATGACTATTAATAAAACAGTGATTAGTTTGACAACTACTGTCATGGGTTTCCAAAAATTAAATAATTAAATGTGTATTTTTTGTATCCAGTGTTCTGTGACTTTTGTATATTTGGGTGCCTACATTAGGCGCAAGCCTCGTTAAGTTATGTGAAACACCCTGTATATGTATAAACGTTTTATCTTTTCAAGTGTTTTTTTTTTTTAATTAGGCTAAACGACCCGGCTTTAGTTCTTCACAGACTGATCTTGTAAATATATTACCGAACTACCCTTATGAAAACATCTTGTTGTGAAGGCTAATAGTATCATAAATAACACCATCATCTGCCGAAATTGTTTATAGTTTCTGTTTTTGCTATAAATATTGATAAGTTGGTACTTACGTTGCGGTAAATTTTTGGATGGGATGGCACTTTTAAACAACTTTTCCCTTGATTGCGGAATGAAATCTTTTTCGTCAAAATGCACTTTGCAAACAAATCCCCGACGATGAATTATTTCAGGTGATAAATCGTCAAATTGAGGATTTGCTGCAGCATTTAGCCAGGCATAAAACCTTTCCCTGTTTCTATTAGGATTTGGAAACTGGTACATTTTAAGTCCAGTTTCATGGCATCCGTAAATGCTACACGAATGTGTCCCAGTAGACATGTTATCTACAAATCAAAAATAATTTTTATTAACAGATAACAAAGAAATCCACAATGCCATCACCACTTTTTTCTTGAGCAAAAATTGTTTGTAAAAAACTGAAATGTGGATAAAAAACCGACTTACCTTAAAAAACTAAATGTTACAATTCACAAATAACAGTTAGGAATGTTTTTAATAGTTTCAACTAAGATTATAACACACTAAACACCAAAAAACGTACAAAACAAATCACAAAACAAAGACATGAGTCATAAAATTTTTAGTAGGTCTTAGGAAAACGATTTTACTATACGATGCTTTTGTATTTTCGTAGATAGAATAATGTCACTACAATGGGTTTATGATCTGACTTGTGCCACTACCAGAAATTCACTTTTATTTAGAAAATGAAACTATCTGGAATACCATTTAAAATGATATTACAATATATGATAAAATGAGAAAGAGTAATTTAAATATAAAAAAAAATATCTACAACGTCTGAGAAGTAAGTTAAAGGATGAGAGAAAAGTTTTGACAAAGAAAAGGTTTGACAACAAAGTTTACTAACTTTTAATAATTATTGGTAACATTACATTCAAATAAAAACATGCAAGTTTGGGTAGCCTCTTCTCGTTCGAAAATTCTTCGTCTCTTTTGATCTAAAAAAAAAGTTTTAGTAAAGTATACAAAGCTTTTTATACAAAATGATCACCTTTTCAATTTCAATTCCTGTAGGGGTCCAAACAACGAAAAAACAAAATTTTGGTTATTGCCAACTGGCCTTATACTTGGTAATAATTGTCGTTTCGTTTTAATTTAATGTGTCCATTTTCCATTTGTAATTTTTTTTTTTTGATTGGCATGCCTCTGCTATGGTTATGTCCAATTTTGCAAAAGTGTACCGACACTTTATTTCAATCAGAAAGTTGTCTTCTTATCATAACATATGACAATATCATATTCTTTAATGTTTAGTCCTGTAACCTCCGTAATTTTTTTTTCGCAATGTCCTCATGGTCGCTGCCCCCATTACTACCAAATCTCGAGCTAAGTAAACGATTAGCTGATCCTTTTGGATCGGTGGTAGTTTTCTGCTTGCACACCGCTCCAAAGTTAGAGGCAGTAAGCCGCATTTGTTTCTCCTTATTCCACAAAGGACTACAACTCTTTCCTAACGTATCTCTTTCTGGTTTTAAAATTTGATAGGTCGTTTTTTGAAGACGTCTCAGTATGTCTTGCCGTTTTTCTTCTAAAACTTCCAATGGTAAGAACTCCGCCACGTCCTCAACATCCCCGTAATCTTTATCAGGTCCTGCCGCAACCTTCCTTTTTTTTTCTTGGAAACAGTTGTTTTCGCGACTTTAAATATAATCTCCTGTTTCTCAATTTCCTTATGAAAGTTTTAGTGTGTTTGCCTGGAGATCTTGACGTCATTTTTTTCTGGACGGATGAAAAATATTCTTCGCGGCAATTATAAGCAACCGCCGCTGCTTTGCATCGAATTTCGTAACTGTTTTTATTTGCAAAATTGATTCTTTTCCCATTTTGCCACTACAGAATTGTAGGTTTCTGCATTATTATTATTCATATTTTATAGTAAGCTGTAAGAATGTTGTACCAATCTGTTGCAAACAACCAATATATCTTGCAGTAATCAAATTCTGGTACATAATTTGTTTCGCCATCTTTTGGCCCAGAACAAATATAATTCTCACATGAAGAGTGATCCCCAAATACATGTTTTGGGCTATTTCTGATGTCCTTGATTAGCATCGTAATTTGGGTACTTAACGGAACATCTTCTTTTTTTTTGAAAGTCTGTGGCTTTTGTAATTCCTGTTCGCAACCGTTCAATGTTTCCTTTTAGCAACCTTCGTAAATGGTGATGAACAAGCTTGTTGTTGCTGCTAGTTCTTTTAACTTGGAGTAAAAATTCCGAAGAAGGTTACTAGTTGGATAAGGAGAGTATTTGCCTAATAAACCGAAGGATGGGAGTTCTAATCCCACTGAAAGCACTTTTTTGTTTTGCTTTTTTCTTCTTTTCATTTACAATAAATTATTATCCATTATGTGTATGTTCTCAAAAAAACAAATGAGTTTTTTTTGAGTTATAATAACTATCATGAAAATGTAGGTATTGGAGTAGTTTACTAACCTATGTCCATCCTGATTTATTCCTCAAAATTATGGGGGTTGTCTTTGGTTTCTTTGCGACTTTTGTCCTGGTCCGTGCTTAAAATGGAGAAACGGTTTTGGGTTTATATCGTCGGTGGGGTGATTTGCAGGTGGGATTAAGTCCTTTTTTCTCAGTTGTTTTTCATTGGGTTGGTTGCCATTATTTGCATATTGATTAAGTTAGTCATCATATACATTGGTCAGCAGTGCTCGGTGACAAGTCAATTTATCGAAGATTAATATGTTTTGCTATAATCAGGTGGGCCGAATCTTGACTGTATAGTAAACTCGTTTTCCTAAGACCTACTAAAAATTTTATGACACATTATAAGGGATTAACCAAACAATGGCTTGAATTTGTAACCCTCCATAAATGGCTCGTTCCTTTACAAGTGTTGCTGCTAAAACAGTATTTAAAACTAAAGTAGTGGTAGAGTTTTACCAAGCTGTTATTAAAAAAAAATCAGCTTTATCTAATAATAGCTTGTTAATCTGGCTTTTTTAAATTAAAAATATGTCAAGTATTTTAGACAAAAAGAAAAAGTAAGTAATCCGGCCCTGTTAAAAACTTATCTGTTTCAGGGTCCGGGTGGGTTCCAAAAATCTGTTCAATATACTAGCCCCGCATGCGGGATGTATCAGATGTCAAGCTCATAAGAACAGATTACCTTTATTTAAAAAAAATTTAAATTACATATGAAACATTAATTTACAAATTACAAAGGACTAGGCTAGTCGTATTACAACAGTATTGCACAATTTTACAAAGTATTACAATTATTTGATTAAAATAATGTAAACATTATATAATATTTGTTCAAAATGATTACAAGGGGTGTTTAGCGAAGGTGATGCTGTCACCACTGTTTCCTTTCTGTGAGGTGTTCTGTGTAAATGTCCCTGGACCACCTGATAACGTCTGAGCACATGAGTTTTTTCATTAGTCTCATGTATTTGGGTGAGACACCTACCCGTCTTAGCACTGCGTCATTTTTCGGGTCCCAGGAGCCCAGGCTACTAGCAGATCGGAGATTTCCGCATATTTGAGAATTTTTTCCTCCCTTTTTTCGGAGAGGGCCGTTTCAGTATTTTCGAACAGTATCGCGACGTCAATGATGTGGCCAGTTTTCTTCGTCTCACTTATGATGAGCAGGTCGGGACGTAGGCCGGTGTTTTCAAACACGCGGTTCACCTGGATGTCGAGGTTGGTCTTGCCTTCGAGTGCTTTGACCAGTGTTACCAACCATGTGAATGTATTTTTCCCACCCAATAGTTCAAAAATTCCCGTTTTAATTAGAAATTTCCCGCCACAAAAATAAAACAATTGTATTTTGCTTAAATACATTTTATTCAGAAATACAGGTGCGCCAGAACTCGCACCCCAGAGAAAATTTTCAAGTAGGCTAAGATACCAGGAACATAAAAAAATGTTTAAAAAATTGTATCTGTCAAAAAATGTTGACATTTATTTTTTGACATTTGACATTTTTTTATATCTATTTAATGATACTGATGATCTTGTATATGTTTTTTTAGAATTATTTAGTAAAGGGACAAAAATTTTGCCAATAAAAGCCACAAATAACATTGAACATAGTTACAATTTAGGATACAGCTTCCTTGTTTCCTCTTTTAATAGCCTATAGCAAAAAAACTTGTAAAATAATTTTTCAGAAATAAATAGTCAAAGGGCAAACTTTAAACCCTCATAACTTCGAAATTTCTATAGATAAAATTTTTTTAACATTTTTTCCATGTTCCTGGTATCTTACCTTATGTGGTATTTTTCTCTGGGGCGCGAGTTCTGGCGCACCCTGTATAAACATATAAAAGTTAAATTGATAACATAATTAATTATTACTTATTAACATATTATTATATATTAATTATTTTTTTAAAGTCATACATAGCTGTAGTATGTAATTTTAAATGTGCATCAGAAACATCATATTTTATGCAGTTAGTATCATTATTATTGAGACTGCTTCTTAATACGCACATTGCATTTAAGGTATTTTCTCCAATACGGTTACGTTTTTTGGTTTTAATGTCGGTAACCGTAGAGAAAATCCTTTCAGCCTCCCCGTTTGAATGTGGTAGAGTGAGAATTAAAATGGCTAACTTCCCCAAATTTTGAAAAATGTGTTCATCTGAAAAAAAATTTTCTTCGGCAATTTTGGGCCACATTTCATCTATTGGCATTTTACTATACTCAGGTATTCATTGTATGTACTGGGCAAAATTTGCCATTCTAAGCTTACCTTGGTTATATCTAAATGTTCTTTAAATAAAACCGCTAAATCATTAATATTGATATCAAACTTTAAACGATTAGTGTGGGAAAAAGCAAAAGTTGGATCTAAAAACTGCATATTTTTAAAAAAAGTCGTCATTAATAGGCAACCTTTGTTGCATTTCTGAAGCCAGAATTACATAAAATTCTAAACATTTAGTTCAGATGGCATATTTTTAACCAACTGTTCGCATTCTATCCCTAAATGTATTTTTGATAAAGGCAAAAAAAATCTGGGTGTTTCAAATTCAAACTTACCAGATTTTTTTTCACGGTAATTTCGGGTTTCATTTCATCAGCTTTTGGGAATTGTCATATAACTTATGAATTAAAATATTGCGAGACTGAAATAAAGCATTAAAGGAATTTACAAAATGTAATACATACTTTTAAAAATAATAATAATAATAATAATAATAATAATAATAATAATAATAATATATTTGTGTTAACAATGTTGATACATTTTACACACGTCATATACAACAGACCTAGTTACTTAATTACATCACCAGTTTACATCATTTTAACAACAACACCAAAATCATCATGACTGGCAGTTAAAAACTCCTCAATCGAATAGAATGATCTAAAGAGAAGATATTTCTTTACATCATTTAAGAGCAGTTTAGGAGAGGATTTATTTATGGCATGGTTAGGGAGACAGTTATAAAATTTAATGCAATAATAATTTGTTGCATTTCTAGAACGGGTTAATCTAATATTATTTATACATAATTCTGTAGATCTGGTAGAATAGGTGTGGAAGGAATTTAAAGACTTATATAAATGAGTATTTTGAAGGATGTATTCAAAACATTTGTATATGTACAAACTTGGTAAGGTCAAGATGTTTAAGTTTTTAAAAAAGCGTCGACAATCATCGCGAAAACCAATTTTTGACATAATTCTAATTACTCTACGTTGTAACTTAAATAATCGGTGAGATGCCGAAAAATGTCCCCATATAATCAAACCATACTCTAAATATGTCTGAATTAATGCATAATAACTCACTTTTAAAATTTTTTCTGAGACACAGTTGGACATGTTTCGAATTAAATATATGTTTTTACACAGCTTGTTTGCTACATAATCAACATGATGTTTCCAAGTCAAGTTTGAATCAACATATACACCCAAGAATTTAGTAAAGTCTGTATCAGAGTCATCATTATCTAAGTTTTTTAGAGTAAATGTTAATTTAACAGTTTTATTTTTATTAAGGTTTAATTTATTAGCTAACATCCATTCTTCAGTAAACGCATAAAAATTTTCAATTTTTCTTACAAGTATTTCTATGTTCTTATCAGCGTAACCAAGAGTTGTATCATCCGCATATAAGACTATATTTGGTTCTGAGATGTAATAAGAAAAATCATTTATGTAGATGAGAAACAATAAAGGGCCTAATATTGACCCCTGCGGCACACCATGAGAAATTTCTTTTGCAGCAGACAGTTTGCCATTGATATTTACGACTTGAGTTCGATTACTTAAATATGATTGGACCATAGACACAGCATGCGTTGAGAAACCGTAGAGAGGTAATTTTTTTATTAATATATTGTGAGATACCGTATCGAAGGCTTTACTTAGATCTAAAAACAGTGCCTGATAATGGTCCCTATTTTCAAAAGCTCGGATGACATTATTTATTAACTCAAGAACAGCTGTAGTTGTGGAATAGCCTTTTCTAAAGCCATACTGGTTCGCTGATAAGAGATGATACTTTTCCATATGGTCAATCATTTGATTAAATAAAATTCTTTCAAATATTTTTGAAATAATTGGCAGCAGAGATATTGGTCTAAAATTATTGTTATCATTAATATCTCCTTTTTTATATATAGGTATAATTAGTGATTTTTTTAGACAGTTTGGAAATATATTGAGTACAATACAGTCATTGATTAGTTTAGTAATTGGTACTATGAGTTGGTTCTTGATAGTTTTAATAATATCTGAACTGAGACCGTAAATATCTCGGCTTCTTGAACAACTTAATTTATTAAAACAATCTCTCACTTGATTAAATGTTGTGCTTTCAAAAAAGAACTCTTTATCATGGTTTGCAAATTTTTTGTCAGACATAATAGTTATGGGATCAATAGAGGAAGGAGGCAAGGATTCTATTAACTTTTGAGCAGTACCAACAAAAAAATCGTTCAGATCGTCCGGTGTCGATTGAGAAGTTTTTGGTTGTGGTTTAGGTCTATACTGATTTACAATAGTCCACATGGCTTTAGGACTGTATAAGTTTTGCTGTAGAAAGGTGTCATTATTCATGATTTTGGCTTTTGTTATAGCAGCATTGTATTTACGTTTGAAATCAGTCATCAGTTGTTTTAGTTCAAAAGTTCGTCTTTGTTTATATGCATCATTTAGAAAGTATAAGGTTTCTCTCATTTTAAGCAATTCTTGACTAAACCAATTGTTATGACGAKTTTTTGAACTATGACAATTTAACATTTTGACTTTTTCAGGAAAAGAGTTTTTAAAAGCATATACAATGTTATTAYTAAACATTTGGAATTTGTCATTAGGGTTTATATCAGTATCTACAAAACTCCAATCGATGTTACTTATTAAATTGTAAAAAACAAATTTACCATAATCAGTTATCGGCCTGATAATCTTAGAATATGCAGTATTGTTAAGTTTTGGCTTTATAGATACATTTACAAAAATACCTAGATGATCAGATAATGATAGATCAGCTGCACTCACATTAATATAATCTATGGGAATATTACAGAAAACATTATCAATAGTGGCATATAGGTATATAGGTACCCAGTACAAATATTTTGCAATTCCGCAAAAATGTTTTCGGCTGATTTTAATTTATTTTCTAAAACCGCTAGACGGAAAAAACTTTGTAGAGCATCCCAATTTTGAAGTATTCTTTCAATGCAAGCATGTCGACTTAGCCATCTAGTTGTGGACAAGTGAAGAATTTTCGTTTTCTCCAAATCCATAAATTCTTGAATATCCTGTAAAATCTTGCACCTTTTTGCACTTCCAGATATATACGATGAGATACTGCGGACTAAGTCTTCAGCAAATTTTTGAATCCGGAAATATGTTTTTGAGTAATGGCACTAAATGGTCCACAACATGAGTAGCCACATTATGTTCCATAAAAAAAAACACTTAATTTAATTTCTGCCACTTTGACATCATTTTGTTGTTTAAGTTTACCTACGGTCATCATAGAGGGTAAACTGGGCGTTGATTTTACAGGTATCATATTTTTAGTATGCTTTAAACTTTCGGAATGTTTTAAAAGTTCACTTTTTCCACATGTGAGTACTTTGTTACACACTTTGCACAAACATTTTGTTCTGTTGTCAGGTATCGCTTTCAACCAGGATTTAAATGTATCTTCTTCCAACCACTTTATGTTAAAAGATTTAGTTTTGCACTTTTTAATTTTTGGTTTTGATCCACCATCATCAGAATTATTGTCACTGTCGCTCATTTAAAAAAAAAAATAATTTATTTCAAAGAAAAGTCAACACAATTGGAACGAATTGTGAGAAACTAACTGATTTGATTTGAAAAATCAGGAGAATAAAAATCCGTTTTTCTGTTCTCCGACACCAACCAATCAATTTGAATCAATATCGGTTAATTTGTAGGAAGGGGGTGATCAGCTTATGCATATTATTCCGTTACGTTCCAGCTTGAAAATGTAAGCCAATTAATTTATTTATACAGTTTATAACGAATTTATATAAGTGGGGGTGATGCCTTGCGTGCCTTGCATCTCGATCTAGTGGTGAACGGATCAAACATTTGGATCCGTACCGGATCAAAATTTAAATGATCCGGATCAGAAACGATCCGTAACCGAATCAGATTTTTAATAATCCGGATCAGAAATGATCCAAACTGACTTATCTTCCAGGTTTGGCTCGGAGTTTGTCCAAGTAGAAGGTTCGAATCTGGTCATTTAGGGCTCTACCAATGTTTGATCGGTTATATTGTTGCCCCTTTAATGATACGGTATAAATTGGTTTTCGGTTGAGGTCCAAGACAAGTCTACTTTAATGCGGAGCCTTCTGGTGGCATTCGTTGTTCTCGTCCATAATGAAGCTATGTCTCCCCCATTCCTACCACTGGTACTAGTACTCAAAAGGTCAATCGCAGATATGCTCCAAGGGCCTTCTACATCTACATCTTCAATTTCTGTGGCTTTATCAGTCGAGTCACAGCGTTCACCTTCATCGGCTGCATTTCCATCAACCTCATCTTCACCGCTAAGAGTTCCACCTAATAACATCAATGAAACCAGTACTCTACATAATACAGTTATCAATTTACTAACCACAGCTTTAATTAACACATCGGGTGCAACAATCACTATGACTTGCCACAATAAGAATACACTTCTTTGGTAAAGTAGGAATTCTTGATATACATTTTTGTGACCGCACCTATTTCTTCGTACCACCAAAAAGTCGGCATAGAATTGTTAACAGGATCTATTAGCTCACTAAGCTCCAATTTTAATGTTGAGGGCATATCCTGGCAAGTTTCCAAATTAGGGATTTTCTTGTAACGGAGGCAAACATTGTCCCACTTCAGTGGTATGGTAATCTGGGAAGACCATCTAGAGAAAATGAAGCCTGGTAGTAAATCCATACTAGCATTTTTCACCAATAGCTCCCATTGGCTTGGGCTATCTGGTATAGTAGATATCTGAGCTCCTACCTCTAATGTGGATATTTTGCTAGAGCAACAGGATTTAATTTTGAGCAAGAAATATACTATCACTTGCGATTCACCAATGTTTTGTCGACAAGCCTGATTTTTGGGTAGTATACCCACTGTAGCTTCTACCTGTCTGGCTCTTTTCGTTGCATGCCGAAGATTAGACCAGTGTAAAATGAGCATGATGACAATCATTATCAGACATCCTAGAGCAGGCCCCCAATAATGATTGACCTGTGAGCAATGGTAATTAATAGAAGTTTTGTTTTCATCATTCACTGTAACATTTTCATTAGTGATAGCAATGCCCTTATGAACTAAAGAGGTCAAATTCCTAACTTTGAATGTATAAGCACCAGGCACCAACATTGCTCCACCTGCGCCCATAGCTGTATTTGCACACATGGTCATGATGACAACAGCCATAGCAACCCAGGTAATTATGTGAAACACTACAAAGATAATGTGCATGAGACTCATGCTTTTAGAAATCTTGATGTACCAAGGGCCCCAAGGGTCTGCATTATTTTGATTAGCTTCCTTGACTTTCTCAAATTCTGAAGCCAATTGATCCATAACGTCCGTGTACTTGACTTGTGTATCATTGGATCGCTCTATGAGTTTGGATAGTGATATTCTATCCCTTTTGAATATCCTCAACGAAGTATTGAAGGACGAGCTGTATACATGATGCTCAAAATTATTAATGTAGCTATGGGCTGAATGGAGATTCTTTATGCTATTCTCAAAGGACTTCATAGGCAATGTCACATCATAGTCTTGTGTAATAGTGATGGTGGATTGGTTTTTTGGGTAGGGAGGGTAGAGTTCGAGGTCTGAAACTTCAAACTGACAAAATTCACCTGTTGTTAGCACCATTGTTCTCTGTGACTGGAAAGTTTCAATATCAACCTGGTGATTGTCAGTTTTACATGTCTTTGTTATGTGTTTGGCTGACGACGAAGTTTTGACCAGCCATTGATCTGGTTCAATAGGGAGAGCATTCGTAGAACTGCACGAACAAATGTAGTTTTATCTGTAAAACCCCAGTATTGTGGATGATTTCGTCGCTGGTAGTTATTGGTTTATTAACTGTCAATCAACACTGGCACGAAAGACCATAAAACTATGTATATTGGGTTGCGGGGTAAAACTAAAAGGGGGCTTTCGGTCTCACTGCATAGGACCCTTAATTGTGGCCTCCAGTTGGGTAGAGGCTATGGTGTTTACTCGATTGTCTGCCGTCGTCAGCATTTTCACCGCCTGTATAAGTACCGCTAGGTCGTTTGTCGATAAGTATATGAGCTCTGGGCTGGCCCGTGCAGGCAGGAAAAGCCATTTCTAGGCGTAGGCTTTAGTTGTGCTGTCTAGTTTGTTAGTCTTTTTCTTCAGGATCGTGGTGCCTCTTAGCAAGAAGCCTAGTTTTGGAGACACAAATGTGTTTACGGCATCGATTTTTTGCCAGGGAGCCAGAAGAGATTGGTCGATGCTCTCCACCTCCTTCGTCATTCCTTCTGGGGTGGTATCAACATGGTACCCCGTGGGGATGCCTAGGTGTTGGTAAACTTCTCCTTCGTCTAGGGGACAGATCTCTTCATTTTGGATCTTCGGCTTTGCCATGTGGCAGGTGTTCCGTTTCGTGCAGTCAAAGTCTTGTATTGCGCATTTGCTTGGGTTGAATCGTATCTGCATGTCGTTAGCCACCGATGAGATGGCATCCAGCATTCTTTGGAGGTCTTCGTGTTTAGACGCGATTACAACTATTGGATTTTATATTTATTATTATATTTATATTTATTGCCAAATTGAAGAGGATGGGGCTTAATGGGCAACCTTGACGGACTTCCGATTTCATGGGGATAGGGTCCGTCGTTTCTTCTTTGCCGAAGCATTTTGTACGAGGTGTACAATCTGTTGCGGTAGGTTAAAGTTGTTTAGTGTGTCGATTATGTGCTTGTGAGGGATGGATGAGAAAGCACTTTCTAAGTCTAGCCAGGCTATACTTTGATCTTAGCCATAAGGTCGAGAGGCGATACCGATCAAACCTCTTCGCTCAATTTTAACTACACTTGCAACCTTAAGCGAATGGGAGAAATAATTAGTAGCCCCATCTTATAAAATTAAGTAAAGTTTCCCCCTGGCAGACTCGAATTTTGCATTTTTTTTTTTTGGTTTAACATCGTAATTAACGCTGGCTTACGCCAAAATAATATATTTTTTTTTGATATACTACATTCTATAAATATACCTATATATAACGCTGGCTTACGCCAAAATAATATATTTTTTTAATATAATACATTCTATAAATATACCTATTGTATGCTAAAAATATATTAAGAATAAAAACCACAAGGTTTTTATTTTTCGTAATCCCCTACTGTTATTTGAATTTAACGTGAAATGACAGATGAAAAGTTATTTTTAATAGCCTTCGTTCTTTAAGGATATAACGGCTGTTAGTCTTCAATAACCGGTAACTGAACCGGTTATTGAACTGGTAAATCACGGAAATTACGAAATTAAAAAATAGTACATTATACACCAAGGTGGCGAAGACTATTATTATTATTATTGACCGAGCACCAAGATTATTTCGCGAGTGGCTTCGCCCCGAGAGGAATGAGGTGCGAGGCCTATAAATGTCTTCCAACACCGTGGTGTATATACTATTTTTTCTACTACTAGCCAAATTTAAGGCAAAAGATAAAAATATTTTTCTTGTAAAATCAAGTAGCACAGGAATGCAAATTCGCCTTTCCACTAATAAAACAAAAAAATCAAGTAGTCTGATGCAGATTGACATTTCCACTAATAAAACTTATTTCACACGTTTGTAATTGTCGTGTTTGGGTGTTTTTTGAATCGGGTGCAAGAATCACTATGACTTGTCACAATTGCACAATTAATTATAACTTTAGGAAACAATAATTTGTGTTCATTGTATTGATACTTGTTTAAATAAAGTTCTGTTGTTTCGATAGTCTTCTAACATAACCAAACTCCGGCTCCCGCATTCCGCCATGTTGTAATTACGGGATGTCATCAGTCATTTATTGGTTGAGTTAGCTGACCTTTTCATGAGCCGATTTGAAAAGGATTTAGAAAATGAGCTCGAATATTTTCCTAGAGTTTGGTTAAGGTATATGGATGACATTTTTGTAATTTTTGATCTCAATGAGCATTGAGCATTTCCTCGAAATTTTTGACAACCGCTTTGAAAGTATTAATTTCACTTGTGAAAAAGAAGTAGAAGGAAAGTTTCCATTTTTAGATACTTTAGTAATTAGAACTAATAACGCATTTCGTTTTATTAACACAAATTATTAATTACAAATTTTCACCGAAACACTGACTGCAGTGGCGATTTTATCACTGATTGAAAAGTCAACAAACGACAAAGCTACAAAAACGCCAAGCGATAAGCGTCTCTATTTGTTTTTCTTTTACAACCCTAAAAACCACTTGAAATGGAAAGTGAAGATCCAGTGTCGTACTTAAAATTTACTACCCAAATTTTGATCATAATTTTCTCGTCCGGTATTGGCTTTTTCCAAAAAATTATATATTTTTTTGTTAACGTACCCAACTGTGACTTGGTAGTTAAAATTACGAAAACTATTTCAAAATCACCTGTATATCACTCGGAGCTTTTTTCGTGTTTCGCTCAGTTTGCCTGCCTCGGCTGCAAATATCTGAGCTCAACCGAAAATGAATGCTTTCTACTCCAAGTAATATAATATACTATTGTTTATTTTATTGACAACCTACTTTATCTATACAGGGTGCACCACAACTCGCGCCCCAGAGAAAAATGCTATACAGGGTGCGCCAGAACTCGCGCCCCAGAGAAAAATGCCATATAAGATAAGATACTAGGAACATGGAAAAAATGATAAAAAAAATCATGGGGGTTTAAAGTTTTTACTTTGACTCTATTTATTTCTGTTGGAAACATAATTTTCCAAGTTTTTTTGCTATAGGCTATTAAAAGAGGAAACAAGGAAGCTGTATCCTAAATTGAAACTCTGTTCAATGTTACTTGTGGCTTTTATTGGCAAAATTTTTGTCCCTTTACTAAATAATTCTAAAAAAACATATACAAAATCATCAGTATCATTAAATAGATATAAAAAAATGTCAAATGTCAAAAAATAAATGTCAAAATTTTTTGACAGATAGAATTTTTTAAACATTTTTTTCATGTTCCTGGTATCTTACCTTACTTGAAAATTTTCTCTGGGGCGCGAGTTCTGGCGCACCCTGTATAAGGTAAGATACCAGGAACATGGAAAAAATGTTAAAAAAATTTTATCTATAAAAAATTCGAAGTTACGATGGTTTAAAGTTTGCACTTTAACTCTATTTATTTTTGTTGGAAAAATAATTTTTCCAAGTTTTTTTGCTATAGGCTATTAAAAGAGGAAACAAGGAAGCTGTATCCTAAATTGTAACTCTGTTCAATGTTATTTGTGGCTTTTTTTTGCAAAATTTTTGTCCCTTTACTAAATAATTGTAAAAAAAAATATACAAGATCATCAATATCCTTAAATATATATAAAAAAATGTCAAATGTCAAAAAATATATGTCAAAATTTTTTGACAGATAGAATTTTTTAAACATTTTTTTCATGTTCCTAGTATCTTACCTTACTTGAAAATTTTCTCTGGGGCGCGAGTTCTGGCGCACCTGTATATTTGCGAAAATATTAATACATTTTTTTTGTCTATATAACAAGATAAATGAAGATTCTCATTGATAAATCTAACTGCATATCTCAACAAATTACGAATAATACGAAATACAGTTGGGCAAAATGCAAAATATTATCAATGTAAGATTAAGCGAAATTGGTTACGTAAATACGCTGGAAATGAAAAAAAATTAGGTATCCTAAACTAATTTATAAATGTATAGTTTCCATAATAATATTAAGTTCATTATGGATTGTAAATAAAAAATGTAATAAACTTTACAAGAATAATGTGTGTATTATTACTATTATTAGAAATACTCTACCATTAATAACCCACCTCTTCCAGTTTCCCTGTTGTAGTTTGTATTGATTTTGGATAATTGGAGTAGTTTGTAAACCTGTGTCCATCCTGATTTATTCCTCAAAATTATGGGGTCTCTTTGGTTTCTTTGCGAGTTTTGCCCTGGTGCGTGTTTAACGGTTCTGGGTTTTAGTATCGTCGGTGGATGAAGTCTTTTTTCTCGGTTTGGGGAATTTCAAATTTGTTTCCATTGGGTTGGTTGCCATTATTGACATATCGACTTTAGTAAGTCGTCATGATCACCAACCAGTGAGATACAAAATAATATGTTTCAGTTATATCAGGTGGGCCGATCCCGACTGTACTGCAATGCCGGGCCAACCCGCGACGGAGGTGGAGCAAGCCCCTTGCCTCCGTCAATTTCCAAAAATCAGTTTAATATACTGGCCCCGCATGCGGGGCGTATCAGATATTAAGCTGATAAGAACAGATACTACACTTTGATCTTAGCCATAAGGCCGAGAAGCGATACCAAACAAACCTCTTCGCTCAATTTTATCCACACTTGCAACCGTAAGCGAACGAGAGAAGTAACTGGTTGCGCCATCTAATAAAATTGAGTAAAGTTTCCCCGAAGTAGACTCGAATTTTGCATTTTTTTTGGTTTAACATCGTTATTAACGCTGGCTTAAACCAAAATAATATATTTTTTAAATATAATACATTCTATAAATAACCTATATACTAAAAATAAATTGAGAATAAAAACCACAAGGTATTTATTTATTTTTCGTAATCCCCTACTGTTATACGTGAAATGACAGATGAAAAGTTATTTTTAATAACCTCCGTCCGTTAAGGAATATAACGGCTGTCAGTCATTAATAACCGGTAACTGGTAAATCAGGAAAATTAGGAAATTAAAAAAAAAACTTTTTTCTTACCTAACACGCTGAAAGTAAATTGATGTATTGTTGATTGCAATCTAAATAATGATGATTTCAGAAAAAAATAAACTCAAAATCTCCGAAAAATTTTTAGTTTCTTATCGAATCATTAAATATCGATGTAAAATATTCGATGTTTGCTGACGTACATCGATGTTTTAGGAACATCGATACTTATTTCCGATATCTAATGTCATTGTCAAGTGAAAAATAAAGCTGAATTAGGAGTAAAAGCCCGAAGTGTTGCGTGATTTTTGCCAAAAATGGGCCCAAATTTGGAAAAAGCAACAATTTAATTGAGATTTTGCAAATTTAAGTTAAAATCATTTGACCAGTGGGCGATGTTCTAGTGAACTGAAAAAGTTAGGTTAAGGACATGGCAAGTCAAAATAATCTGGATTTAGACCTCGATTTAAACTCCGATGATGAATTAAATCACTTGAAAACGTCCAAACGACAAATCACTCATGAGGAGTTTTTGCGAAATCGGGAAATCATGGCGAATTTCCCTAACCGTTACTATCAGACACAAGAAGGTAATTTGGTGGTTTTTACCATTTTAAACCGTTAACATTTTTTTTTTTAGATATAATTTTGAAACGCCGGATTGGCTCGGGGGTCGCTTTTGTTAGTTTAGTGGCTGAAAACTTGCTAAGTCACCCGTTTCAAGTCCTACGTCGGCAGTGTCAAGTCCATCATACTTCTCAGAGATACCATTTGTTACCATTTACGTTAATACCGACAGTCTATAGGTTGCATCAACATCAAGGTTTGACTACCCTCTGGAAGGGATTGGGGTCCGTATTGCTTGTCAGAGGGATTTCTTTAGGGGTGGAAGACTTAATTTCAAAAGTGACCCCATGGCCCAAGTAAGTTACTTTTAATTAGAATTCACTTAAATTTGCTACAAATTTTAGGGAAATCCGGTGGCACAGTAACTTGAAACAATTTTTTCAACACACATTACTAAAATGGTAATTGGGTTTAATTGTTAATAATTACTGGAAATAACATGTTTTAGTGTTAGTTTAGCGATTGTGACTCCGTTTTACTCGGCGTCTTTTGTCGAAACGGTCCAGAGTGAAATCGCGAGCGAAAAACCAGGAATTTTGGACGTTTTTAAAGAAGGTTTTATGCGATTATTAAACTGGAATGGGGGCGTTAAAGGCCGAATGTTACCAATTTGGGTATTAATCGTACCTACCATAACTCTGGGACTCTCAAAGTATTTATTTAATATGTTGGTAAAAGGGGCTTCAGTGCGTCTTTTACACTCACGGTTTAAAAACAAACATGAAGCTAATGGGGCCTTGCCGAAAGATATGTCCCATTCGGTTGTCTTACAAGACCTTGATATCACAGCTTCACTTATTGCAAACATTGCAAGTGATGTTGCTTTCTATCCTTGTGAAACAATAATCCACCGCTTGTATCTCCAGGTAATTACTAGATCAGTTGGTAGCATTGATTGATTCGGTTTGTAGGGGACAAGAACAATTGTGGACAACTTGGACAGTGGCCGATCAGTGTTGCCAATCTTAACGAACTTTGCTGGTGCAATGGACTGTTACGAAAGTTGCTTAGCAAGTGAAGGCACGTTGGGGCTTTACAAGGGTTTTGGAGCTCTTATTATGCAATATGCTGTCCATATAGCCCTTATACAGTTTTCAAGGTTTCTACTAACCGAACTTGGTAGTCTACTTCACAAACCAAAGAAACAGCCACCTTTACCAACTGATATTTCCCCAGCTGCTTTGTCGAATCTATCAGCCACACACAGGTCCTATCTACTCCCGTAACTAGTCATGGAATGTAGGGACTAATTGACAAAAATGTGTTCTTGGAGATGACAAATAAGTTCGATGTTGGTTGGCGTTATTTTAACATCATTGAATTTATTGTAACTAAAATAAGTGGTCATTGTGTTGTCTTAGAGGACACTACTACATTTTTTGTTAATGAAATTTTAAGTCACGTTGTTATTTTTGCGTTTACAATAAACTAAAATGAACAATTTTAACCATTTTCATATTTAGTATAACTCGTTTTCATCAAAGTAGTCGTTGAAAAGGATTCTTTTAAGGTGGCAACCATGCGAAAATTCAAACAATCCTAACCCCAATTGTCCCTAAAAATAGTTTTTTCCAAATAAATGTGTCTCGAGGTAGCAAAAAATCATTTAATTTAACATCAGGTCAATATTGATATAATTAAATTTGTTCTGAATGACAATAATGACACTTTTTGTGTGAATCTGCTTTTAAATTAAAGATGCATTTAGACCTCTACAACCTACTTGATATTAAAGTGAAAAAATTATAATTTTGAATTAATGTTTGACTACCACTGAACGAGTGCGATTGACAACTGAAAATACAAAACATTGTTTTAAGTAATTTTACCACATTAGAATCACAAGCTGGGCATAAAGTTTTTCGAAAATGATAAATATTTATTATTATTCTACAAAAAAAATTGGCCTGTATTGTTGGTTGCCCACCCACTAAAAAATGTCTGTTGGTATTATTTTTTATAGTTACAGCTGGTCCGTTTTGAGATTAAATATATTAAGACTAACAAATACACCGATTTTTTATAACAATTTAGTGTTAAAATTGTGTCTCGCCAGTGTTGAAAAATATTTGCCCCAATTTGCTCCAACCCTAACGATGGCAGCTGATCCGTAATTTTTGAGGTTATGTTTATATTTCTATTAACAAATAAATTCCAGATCCAAAGTGAAGGAATTAAAATTGTTATTTGATCGTCTCCAGGAGGCTAAAAAGCAAGCCGACGTATTAAAAACTGAGATGATTAGTATTAGAAAAGAACTGGAAAAAGCTGAATCTCAGTTATTCCCGAACTCGTTTAAATTAAAGTAATGGTGAAATTATGTTTGATTCGATGAAGTACCACATTTTTTAGTTGTAAAACCACGTCGGACCAGTGTGATTTTGATGCGCCCTCGACGAAAAAGGCAAAATGTGACTTTTCACGCGACGGCGATTATGTCATAGTGTACACAGATGGGGCTTGTGAAAATAACGGACGTTGGGGGGCAAAGGCCGGCATAGGGGTTTGGTTTGGCGACAATCACCCCTTGAATGCTTCCCAGCCGGTCAAAGGTAAGGCTACTAACAACGCTGCTGAAATTCAAGCCTGCATTTGCGCAGTCCAGATTGCAAGAGATAATGGTAATTTTGGGGCCCAGTTTTGCAGAAGATGATGATTGTTTTCAGGGATTAAAAAATTGCAAATTATTACCGACTCACAATTTACTATTAATGCAATGACGAAGTGGATAAAAGCATGGAAGAAAAATAATTGGAAATTGTCAAGTAGCAATAATCCTGTTAAAAATAAGACTGATTTTCAAAAGTTGGACAAATTGTGTGAAGGACTGGACATAAAATGGGTAAAAGTACTTTGGAGTGAAATTTTTTGAGTTCAATTTGGGGTTTTAGACACACGTCGCTGGCCATAGTGGAATCGAGGGAAACGAATGTGCTGACAGGTTGGCCAGAGAAGGGGCCAAATTATACGTTGAATAACTATTTCGTCAATAAACTATTTTTTAACTAAAGTGTTTTAATCATTGACCTTGAGTTAAATTTTCCACACTATCGTTGACTTTTAATCTTTCAAAAATAACACCTGATCTGTTACTGACCTCTCAATTTTCTAATCGTATTAAATAAAAAGTTATCTGAGCACTCGACACGGGCTTAGCTAACAAGTACTCAAAATTTTACGTCAATTTTAATTCAACTTCTCATAAAATTTTATGTCGGGAATCATTTTTTATATTCCCGGTGCATCAAACAAAAAATTGCGGAAAAGTTTGTTGTTTGTGGTCACTTAACGTAATCTAAATTATTTTACACCAGGATTAAGATCAATTGATTGATTGATTTTATGCAAATACAGGGTTGTAAATTATTCTTTTGAAATTTTCGAGCATTTTATTCATATCACTCGGTGTAGTGAGGAAACTTGAGCAGTGGCGTCACACAGAACCATTCTGTGGTAAAAATATATTCAATGATTCAAATGGTTTGTGCTAGGAAAATTACATCTATTTAGGTTGGCAACACAATGTCCACATTAAACTCAAAATTAAAAAAATATTCGATCAAACCACTTGTCATTTAAACTCAATCCCAGATGTTAACGGTTAACAAATATTACCAACATTTCTGGAAAGAGGAGCAAAAAATATTTTTCATTACTATTACATAAATTATTTGTTCTGAAAAAAAAGTCTTTGAACGGTTAGTAAGTATTGCAATTTATAAAAGAAGTAAAGAACAATTAATTTAAAAATATTATTTATTAATAATAAAGTAACAAAATCAAAGCATTTTTCCATTTTTCATTACTAAACATAGGTATACTTTTACAATTTCCCTAACTCTACTATTTGCCGCTCTATAACTGTCAACAAAAAATTGACAGTTTCAATTTACGTAATATTTTTGTTTGTAGGCGTTTATTTACGAAACTTACGTTGAAATCTTCTCACTTGTGATTTTTTATTATTAATGAAACTTAAATTTTGAAGTAAAACCACAAAATTAAGAAAAATAATATTCTGTGATGTAACGTAATTTGAATTGTTAACTGTTTTGGGGATAAAAGATTATTATTGTGTTCTATTACAACAGAGATTGAATAAATGAAAAAAAAAGGAATATCTTGCAAAACATTCAATAGAACTATAAAATATTTAATTATAATTGAAATCAATAAACTAGGGAGCGGCAAATTTTGTACATCGATGTTAAAATGAACAAAGTCATTTATAATATTCCTGTATAAGTAAGGTATAGGTAGTCTAGTAGTAGTGGCATTTTCTGCACAAGTACCTATTGTGTTGTTTCAAATGTTTATTGTATTAAATAATTGCATTCGAGATCTACATAATTCGCCTTTCAACTCAAGCATGTGAGTAAAAAATCTCTGACTTGTTTGCTTATCCTTCAAAATAAAATTCAATCGCTTTGTTGTTTTGTAATTTCCCAAAAAAACACATTATGGATTGGTCATTTTCACGTGAACCATTTAAAACTGATAATTCATCAAAGTGTTTGCCTATTTGTTTTAATCTGTGAGATGAAGATGAAGTGTTTCGGCTTAAATATTTACTATATTTATAATAATTACAAGTATTGTAATAAAACAAACAATGTGCTTAACTTGAGTATCTTTTCAGATTTAACGATAGACACAAGTAATTGACACTTGGTCAGTGCGATATTTTATGTAAACATTTGCAGAGTATTTAAAAATAAATACTTCCGTATTTGCACTAGCGACACAATTTGGGTACTTGTTTAACAAACCAGACTGCAAAAACAAATCCGAAAGTTGACAATTTCTCTTTTTTGTGTTAGCATAATTATGAAGACTCGCAACAGAAACGTGTTTAAGTCAGCTAATTAATATGCCAACTATTAAACTAATTGTTTCATTAAAATAACGCAAGTCACTTTATTACTTTATTACACGGGGTTGCTAATATATATGTATGGAACCGATTAAAACCTGCTAAAAGGGTTTCATATAAGTTTTTTGAAATACAAGACCAAGTTGGTTTTTTTTAGTGTAAACCTAGGTCAAACGGGGTAGTAGTATAAAGATCGTTTCAAATAATTGTTTTTGACTTGTTAAAGTAGGTACTTATTGATTACCAGGGAATCCATCAGTTAAAAACAATGCCAAGTAATCCACTTATCTCGTTTATTATGTGTGAAAAGATGATTAAATTTGAATAAAATTTGTTATAAGTCTGATAAACATTTTCTTCACGTTTTTATTCAATTATCTTATTAATTAGAATTTTAGTGTCACTAATAAATAACTCACTATTGCCACTACCAATTGACAACTTCATATGATTTCAGTCAACAAAAACAAAGTGACGTGGGGTATCATAAAATTAATTCCTTGTAATAAAAATAAAAATCATGCATTTTGCACATGACCTGTCATTATCGTTTAATTGGTACTACTAGATATACAAAACGATAATTGATGTGATTTCCGATCTTTTTTTACTCTCAAATATCGTAATTTAAGTCACTTTTATTGTAATAATGATAAAAATTTATAGACGAAGGTCAAGAACAACTTTGCGTCTAGAAAAGCATTTTTTTTGTTTTTGATCATCAACAAATTGTAAAAATTGCGCAAAACTATTGCTTCGATCGACTTACAGTTTTCGCTGTTTGATATAGAATCAAGTGCAGATTTCGGTGCCGATGTAAAATAAATACAGGGTGTGACAGAACTCGCGCCCCAGAGATAATATACGAGGAACATGTAAAAAAAATTTTAAAAAGTTCTCTGTCAAAGAATTTTGACATTTATTTTTTGACATTTGACATTTTTTATGTCTATTTAATGTTACTGATGATCTTGTATGTGTTTTTTTTATAATTATTTAGTAAAAGTACAAAAATTTTGCCAATAAAAGCCACAAATAACGTTAAAGAGAGTTACAATTTAGGATACAGCTTCCTTGTTTCCTTTTCTACGAGAAATTATTTTTCCAACAAAAATAAATAATCAAAGTGCAAAATTTAAAATCTCATGACTCTAGATAGAATTTTTTTTTTAATTTTTTCCATGTTCTTGGTATCTTACCTCACATGGCATCTTTCTCTGTTCAAAATAGTTTAAGCATATATTTTTATTTTTATTATAAGATCAAGAGAAAAAAGTTAAATGCGTCTTTGGAGGAGATTGTAGCTCCAGATTGTTGTCGCTTGATGATAAATCGTTCATAGAATCCGAGATTAGGATTTTTTCATAGAGGACTCACAGTTTCATAGAAAAATATCTTTTAAGTTTTGCAAAAAACTCTTTTTTATGCTAAAATCATTAGAATTATTGATGAATTTTTACCTCTTTTATAACAGCTGATGACTTTTTTTTTTCAGCAGTGGCGCACCCAGATTTTGAAAATAATGTCCAAATAAAAAACTTTAAATCCAATTAATGCTAAATACTTAGAAATGTACATACATAAAACGTAAGGTTGAGTTAAGAAAAGTCATTTTTTTGAGTTTTAGTCTTGTAAAAATGGTCGAACAACTTTTTAGCGCAAAAACGCTTAAAACATTTCATTTTATACTTATTGAACCATTGATTTTTGGCCATTTTTATTGTTAAACGAAATAGTATATTAAAGAACGCCAAGTTTTGTCGAATTCCCACAAATGACTTATGAAACAAGTTTTTTTTTTGTATTTTGCCCGTTTTACGTACTTTTTTAACATAAAAGTCAATTTTTCAAAATTTAGGAACTTTACCCCTAATAAGGTGTCACAATGTTTGAAAAATTCGATTTTCGAAGTGTCAAGTCTCAAAAATTCCAGTAATTCGAAAACATTCTACTGAAACTCTAGTAACTCCAGTAATCCATCGCAATTCCAAAATAATTCCTGTAATTCCAAATTAATTCCGACAGTTCTAAAAACTTTAACGTTATTTTCAAAAGAAATTCTTTAATAAATCGAAAAAGAATTCCAACAATTGTATAAAAATTTCAGCAATTCACACATTCCAGTAATTCCAAGCAATCCAAATATAATTTCAATAATTCCAAATAATTCCCAGGAATCTCGAGTACATTTCAGAATTTTGTATAACTTATTCCTTCGGAAAAATTAAAATAAAATTTGAAATGTATAATCGGTTGCCTATCACGTTGTTTTTGAAAAGTAATACCGAAATTCCAGTTATTCAAAAAAAATTCATCGGAATTCGAGATGAAGTTGTTCAGATTAATTTCTATAATTCGAACTTAATTTTTGTAATTACAAATTAATTTTGTTGAATTAACAATGAATACTGCAAATGTTTCATGCACACCACCTGAAATAAGAGAAATCGCTCAAAACGCCGCTGAAAATCATCATTACCAACCTCTAGAAAGTAAATTGTACAAGTCTATTTCAGCACCCAAATCGGTTTTGGTATCGAAATAGGCTTTCTTTCAGAAATAGAAAAAATATTTTAAATCAGTAGGAAATAGCTACTGAGGATACTCTTTCATCACTTATTTCATGATGTAACTCTCGATGATAAATGTAAAAGCTTATCTGAGACTATAATTACCATTTAGAGTAACTACACATGTTTTATAATACAATGCAGTAGAATATTAGGAAATTCAAAACAAAGAAAACTTCATTACTCATCCTAGATAAGTTCATTGCTATCACTTGATTCAATTTTATTTACTTATTAAATCTAGACGATGCATTATTTTTTACTTTCTAAATTATGAATAAGTGGTTTAGAACAATAACACAATGATTTAAAAGTGTTGATGAATGGAGAGGTTAATACACTGAATAAATATGTGAAATATGATACAACTTTATTTATTTAATTTAAATCAGGTATAGGTTGTGTGACTATAATTTGATTGTTTGTTATGATGATTTTGCAGAATTTCACAAGGTAGTAGCATTTAAATAAAAAAATATATTAAAAAATGTTTTTTTTTATGTTTGTCAGGCAAGGCCGCATTTGATGAATAATAAAATAATCCCAATGCTGTGTGAAATATTTGATCAAGATTTCGCATAAAACGTCTCGGAAGACGGAAATGGTGGGGACGTGGTGAGCCAGTGCCCCCCAATCGCGTGCGTTGCATCATGCAATTCTTTGGCCAAGTCAAGTGACACGGTTCAACGTATTGCGAGGACTTTGCCCCCGGGATGCAGCCGCTACTCCCGACAAAAATCTTGCTCTAATTACCAATCAAAATTCGACAAAATACACATAGGTGGTAGACCTCGATAGGAAATTAACTCAGTTTTATGCGATACAGTCACGTCATCAAATTCGCAATAGAAACTGTATCAGTGAACTCATACGAGGCTAAGATCACGTAGTCACTTGCGCCCCTTCTTCGACCACGCATTCCTCAAATGAAATCGTCTATTTTTACAATTATTCATAGCAACGTAATGGAGTGGCTGTCGGGGGCATAAAGGCCTTTCTTTTCCTATACAAACACTACCACACCACTCAGGAGAGG
Organism: Tribolium madens; assembly: GCF_015345945.1. Taxonomy (NCBI): domain Eukaryota; kingdom Metazoa; phylum Arthropoda; class Insecta; order Coleoptera; family Tenebrionidae; genus Tribolium; species Tribolium madens. The sequence goes on along the minus strand of NW_025400995.1, from coordinate 2,192,396 downwards.
GCCAGAGCCGGACTTGGCCCGCCACTTCTCCACAAGCTATTTTTAACTCAAGCAACGACAACGATGCTGCAAGACTTGCAAAATTTCTATCTCTCACTTGGATACCGAAAATTTTATCAGTGTTAATTTAATTGGGATTAATTTGCACAAAACTTGTCAAAAAGGTGTGTCGCAATCATGAAAATAAAAATTATCATCGTTATTTCGCACTTTTGATACGCTTTATCTACTCACCTATACCGGGTGTTTTATAAAAACACAAAAAAAGAAAAATGACAAGATAAGATATCAGGAACATTATCTGTCAAAAATTTTGACATTTGACATTTTTTATGTCTATTATTACCGATGGTCTTGTATAGGTTTGTTTTTTCATAATTATTCGGTAAAGGTAGGTACAAAACCTCTTCTAACAGTCTCTAGCTAAATAGACATAAAATTTCTATCTCTAATTTTGAAGTTTTTCTGTTATAAAATTTCGCAAGTGTGCGCATGCGCGAGGGTTAATTTTTTTTTTTTAAAACACTGGAAATACTTTTTAAACCTCAACTAAAAGTTCACGAATCATCACCTACCTCTGTAAAGCCAAAAAGTGTGCATGAAATCGTATTTCATAGAGACAACGGCATTTTTTGAGTCCCACCAACTCGCACTTTACACCAGCAGTCTTCGCCCAAATAGTCTTCATGTCACCCTTTTACCTTTTTCAAATCACCCGTAACGTTTATCACCGTATTACCGAGGTTTTCGTTTGATTTTTTTGAAAAGTGTGAAACACATTTACACAAAATGTCAGCAACTGTCAGAAGTGTCAAATCCAACGCACTCTTGGTTAAGTTTTTTTTTAAACATAAAATTTAGTCACTTTTAGGCCTTTTCCAGCCATGAAAATTTCGCGATCGGTAGTTTTTTGATTTTCGTTTTCTATCTTTGCTTAATGTCCGCATTTTGCCGTTTTTCACTTTTAGCATGTCCAAAATTGCTACTGCGAGAGAGTGAGTTAAATTGATTTTTACATGGGTTGAGAGAGTTGGAGCTATCACGTTTTAGTAATAGATAAAACATGTGAATTTTTAATTTTTTTTAATGTTCCTGGCATTTTTCCTTCTTTGAGTTTTTATAAAACACCCTGTACATCAAACAACAAAGGTGTCTACTAGTAGTTTTTACGTAAAGGGATGACAAATACAATCATATTTATCGGCAAATGTTTGTATAAATCACGACTTTTGTTATAATGAGTACCTATTACGTGAACATTACGTGATGTCCTCCATTGTCAATATAAACAATAAAATGCACTCAGATAATTTATCGTTGCAAATATTTGAATCTGAAACAAGCAGTGATTTATGTTGAAAATAGTGTTGCGACAATTTACTAATAAAAAATACCAAATGCATTAATTCTTTCATTAGATAATGACAGTCTAAATCAGTAAGTGGCATAACATGCCTATACAGGGTGTCCCACGTAAGACTTTCGGGTCTAATATCTGTGTTACGTGCCAACTGATTTTTATGAAATTTAAAATGTAGACAACTTAGAAGGTGGAGATTTAATCACTAGTAATAAAATTACCTCAAGATAAAACACACAAACTTTCTCAATTTAAAATTATATTTTTAAGCACTATAAATAGACCTCTACACAAAAAATAACTAAATTATTCGTCTGAATCAGCAGAAATACGTCGATTATGTTTTTGACCTAATTTTTGAATTTTTTTTATCAAAGTTAGTCTCCAAGTAACATTTTGTACAACCTTGAAATCTGTGATAAATTAAGTTAGGACACCTTTAGAACCATTAATGCCAATAGTGGTAACTTCGAGCATAAATGGAGTTCCTAAATTACGTTATTAATTTTTGAAGTTAGAGAAACAATAAACGTCAAATATCAATGACTTGTCGCCTGACAGATGACAGTCAGGGGTGACTAAAATTCGGTGATATCGTTTTTTTATAGCCGCCCATGTTTTTGCATCTTCATTCAATTTTATTGTTTTTTTAATTCAACATTTTTAAAAGGCTAAATAAAATCTCATTTTAAAGGCTAGGATTGTTTTATTTATCTCTAAGTACTAAATTTTCAAAAAACGGGTATTAGACCCGAAAGTCTTAGGTGGGACACTCTGTAGTAATCCAGAAATTTGTTCCGAGAAAATAATAATAATACGTGACATGAGGGGAGTCGTTTTTTTTTATGAGGCATCCTAAGCCGCGAGTTCGGAGAATTAATCACTTTTCAGTTTCTCTGGAGATCCCGCGATACCTGAAAATGACAAATTTAAAATAGAATTCGCCAACGTGATGTTTTGAACGGTCATGTGTTGCGAATTTTTAGAATCAGGTGGTTAAAAGTGGCCTTACTCGCGTCATTATCGAACAATAATAAACGTAGACCTTTTAAACTTTGTACTGTGGCACCTCGCATTAGACTGGAATTCGTAGATATTAAACAAAAATAGTTTCGAAAAATAAATGAGTAAACAAAGTTAATTGTTAATGAATCACCCCAGACATCGGAAGTGGCCTTGCAGTTATGTAACTGGAGACTGCAACGGGAGAGGTCATTGCTTGAGGATTAATCCGAGGAATAAGGAATTGCACCTGTCAGGCTGGTAATTCCGAAAAAAAACACGAAAAACTCCATTTACGTCAGAGAAAAAACTGCATTACAATAATTAATTTTAACAAAGCATCAATTTTGTAATTGTGTAACGTATTTGCAACACTTGAGTTGACAGGACAACGGTCAAATTATTCATTCATTCATTTCCTGTTATCAGTTAGTTTAAATTTTCCGATATTAAAAAATATTAAATTACAGTTCCCTGTAATTTGATTTTTTAATGGTGGCAGGGGGGAGTTGTATTACTGACCCTTGGGTAGGCTTCGCCCCCTTGGCAAAATCATCCAATCAATCAAACTGTAAGTAATGCAACTTAAGTCAAACCCACGTGCCTGGACTTAAGTGGTTTGGGTGGGGGGGAGTATCTATAAAACACCTACCCTAAAGTGAACCGCTCATTCTGAGAACAAGCACTGAGTGCAAGTCAAAGAAAATGTGTGTTGGAAAAGTTACAAGTGGTGAATTGAAGGGGCCCTTGAGGCCCCCGAAAAGCGTCAAGTTAATTAACGACAGTGGAAAAGTGCCCTACCAGGAGGATATCCTCGCCCTTTCGACTTACTACACCAAAGTGGTTTTTTTCACATTAGATAAGTGGTACAGGTCCTTCCAGGATTCGATTTGTTACAAGTACGAGTGTTTTGATTGGGAAAAACAGTGTTATCAATGCTTTGTTTCAGAATTTTGTTCCACACCACCCAGCCGGCTCATGTGATAACCGCGTTGGCTGTGATAATGGTCTCTCTCATGCTCATCCCTTCGGAAAGAAAAACATCCCTCGAATCCCCCTTGTGGTCATTTGTTTACATGGGCGCGTTTAGTGCCCACTTCGGGGCCCAAATCTGGATGACGTTCATTTCCGGCCTTTCTCTCTACTTTGCCCTCCCCCGACACACTTTCGGCAACATCCAAAAAGTGTTATTTCCAAAATATTTCCTCCTCAATTCTATTTTGAGTTTAATAACACTTTATGTCTTCCTCCGAGCCCACAATTACCATCTCAAATCGACGGAGATTGCCGTTCAGGTAAGAAAATTTCGCACACAGTTGGACACACTGACTGATTAAATATTGACAGGTGGGAGCCATGACCTTGTGTTTTTTGATCGAGTTATTGATCCGTCTCTATCTCACACCTCCATTGTTGAAACTAATGACGTTAAAAAACCGAATTGAAGCGCAAGCAGGGGTGGGGATGGAAATCGGGAAATTGGTGCCGGGAAATCTGCTCAATTGCCCGCACTACATGACCATCCATAGGGCTTTCAGGAGGGTCCACATGACCATCGCGATTGGAAATGTCATCACGATGGGGTGCACCATGCTCCATCTCTACTACCTGTCACAAAAACTATGTGTATTATAAATTATAATTATTTATTGTAATTTATGCGAATATTACAGCTTTATCTTAAAGCATTTTAGTGATAGCCTATTTATTATTTTTGTATTTATCCTTTTGTAATAAATAGAGAAAAAATTAAATGAGTTTTTTACTCCCGTCATTCCCAATGATACGCCACTGACTTTACATGTTCCGTTAGGTACTATGCTTTGCTAATCAACTTTTTAACCATAAAATGACGTACCGACGGTTTAGAAAGTCATATTCTAAGGTTAATTATTAATTTATTGCCTGTTTTGTTGATAAAAGATCCGTGTAATTTGACTTGAGGAGAGTTCTAGGTAAACAGTGGCGTCACCTCATTATACACATTGACCTCCAGAAAAAAGCATTAACCAAATAATAGATTAAATAATAAAGTCAGGCCGGATTATAATCTCTTAATACTTAAAAATTAACCAAAATTGTGTCTAATTTGAGTTTGATAGTTTTAAACATTACGCATGCGCACTTTTCTCATTTCACCGTGCGTCACAAGTGACAACAGACTCGTTAATCGTTATCTAATCAGATGATTTCGTATCTCTGTCTTCACACTATCATCTGGAACAATCGATTTAATCTCAATTTTGCCTCTTGCGTTTAATTTAAATTAGGTTATTTATGTCGAATGATTTTAGCAAACGAGCTCAAGGTTTCGTGTTATTGAACCACATTTCTGCCAAAGAACGTCGCAGCTTCCGATGGTTTACATAAATGATTAATAGTTGGAGACAGTAGAGCAAATATTATTATAATGAAACTGAAAATTTTGGCCACATTGGTGGCCATTTGGAGGCAAGCCTCGTCCACCGGCGCCTTTGATGATGACGTGACTATAGTAATGTCTGGGAATTCTCTACGTCCAGACTTTTTGGGATCAACCGGAACCATTGACCGCTTCAGCGGTCATTCCTTGCACCTATGTGAGAAAATTTGTGCAAACTTATGACGTTTGAAGCAATCAAATGATAAAAAAACGTATTTGCGATAGTCGTTAAGCAACTAGGTCAAAAATTTATACTCGCATTTATTGCCAATAAACTGACGCATTGAATTTTACCCGTTTTGTGGTTATTTTTAATTGCGTAACATTGGGCAACAGGAAAATTACAAATCTGGGTGACAATTGACAATTTTAATACTTAATTATGGGTAAATGTTTGTTCGGGTATCATGTCTGTGGTTTCTGAACAAATATTGGTTAAGAGAAATGTCGGTTTCTGGATTTTTCCGGAACAATACATTTTTTGAGATTTTAGTCCCGAAAAAATTCTTACAACACTACGTTTCGCAAAACTTTCACTTTAACTAATAAATAGGGCACACATGGCGCAAAACAAATTCCACCATATTCAATGCAACAGGAACAGGTTTTTAACTCCGGGGAATTGGGAGTGCAATGAAAAGTTCCTTGAAAGATAAAGTAGAACTGTCGGGAATTATAAAAATTATTAATTTTATATTTCAAAAGTAGTCAGAGAAAAAAGTTTTTATTAACTAAAATTTCAAAATTGAGCGTTAGAATTTTGGATTAGTACTTGAATATTTATTCAGGTGTTCCGGATAAATCGCACACTACATGGCTTCTTATCAACTCTACTATTAATACCACCTGTTAAAATATACAGGGTGTGAAAACTTGCGTCCCAGAGCAAAATTTCAAGTAAGCTAAGATACCTGCAACTTGAAAAAATGTATTAAAAATTCTGTCAAAAATTTTTGACATTTATTTTTGGACGTCTGACATTTTTTATGTCTAAAGTATTTTAAATTTTTAAAGAAAGTCGTTTTTGCTTTCGTTTTAATTTTCAAACATATATAAGTAACAATTGTGTAACAATGGCGCCTCAAAAAATTATTTTTTAAGAGAAAATTGCAGGTATAAGTACAGGGTGTCAAAACTCCCGCCCCAGAGAAAAACTTCAAGTAAGATAAGATACCAGGAACATGGAAAAAAAATTTTAAAAATTCTATCTGTCAAGAAATTTTGACAATTTTAACATTTATTTTTTGACATTTGACATTTTTTTATGTCTATTTAATGATACTGATAATCTTGTATATGTTTTTTTTTTTTAATTATTTAGTTAAGGTATAAAAATTGCCAATAAAGACCACAAACAGAGTTACAATTTAGGATACAGCCTCCTTATTGTTTCCTCTTCTAATAACTTGTAGGAAAAAATAACTTCGGAAATTATTTTTCCAACAAAAATAAATAGAAAATTTAAACATTCATAACTTCGAAATTTTTATAAATAGAACATTTTTTCCATTTTCCTGGTATCTTATCTTACATTTTTCTCTGAGACGCGAGTTTTGGCACATCCTGTACATTTGCGCAATATAAATTTAAATTTTCTTCTAAATAATTAAATGATGGTCGGTATATTTGCAAAATTTAGCAGGACTTTCTTCTTTGGCGACTTTCTTTTGGTGACAATTTTTTTACCAATTTCTCAACATCTTTTGTTAAAATTAGTTACATGTTACAATAATTATTATATGTTATAAAGTAAATATTTAAAATGTTTGTTATTTTAAGTCATTTTTATTGTATTTGTACCAAAAATATTATGTCTTCCGTGGAAAAATGATATTTTACAAAAATTGCGGGTTTGTATGTTACAATTTAAATTGTTCCAAGTGTAGATGGAGACACTTACTGGTGGCAAAGAGAAGGAACCTTCTTTAAAATTAGTGCAATAATTACGCTATAGGTGCTGCTCTAAATTTGAAATTAAAAGTGAAATAAATGCAAAACGTATCATTTATTATTAAAAAAAAAACATAATAATTGATTTGGCACATTTTTTAGAAGTACTAGTTTTGCCCACAAATTGTTTTTGTGTGAACTATAAATGGAATAAAAGTCGTGTTGACAAACAACTGAATATTGAAATCAAAATTATGATGAATTCGTAATTTCTAGTCATTGTTATAGTTTTTAAATTTAAAATTGGAATGATTTGAGTGATTTGACGCGGTCCACAGTTGGCAGCAATGTGTCTTGTGTAGGCAGATTCGCATTTGACTGTATTCAACATGGAGATTTTGATTACAAGAAATAATTTCTAGATAAGTTATTAAAGATGTTCAGTGTGTTTGGTATTAAACGTGATTTATAATAAATAAAATGTCTTCCAAGAGGTAAGTTTTGTAGATTATGCAACTGCTCACCGTGAGTCTTGAAAATTCTTGGAAGTAGCTGAAGTTAACCTATTTTTCTTATTTTTGAACGCTTATATTAAGTTCCTTGACTTGTGAATTTTTTAGTGAATTAAAAAAATTGTCTGAGGAGAGTTTGACTCGTCAGCCTGAGGAAGTTTTCGATATAATATGCAAACTGGGGGAGGGATCTTACGGGAGTGTTTACAAAGCACTCCACAAGGAATCTGGTCAAGTATTAGCAATTAAACAAGTACCTGTGGATACCGATCTTCAAGAAATCATCAAAGAAATCTCAATAATGCAACAATGTGACAGCCCCTACGTGGTTAAATACTACGGAAGTTACTTTAAAAATACTGATCTGTGGATTGTCATGGAATACTGTGGGGCCGGCTCAGTCTCTGACATCATGAGGCTGCGTAAAAAGACCCTCACAGAGGATGAAATCGCCACTATTTTATCCGACACCCTCAAAGGCCTAGAATATTTACATTTACGTCGGAAAATCCACAGGGATATTAAAGCCGGTAATATTTTACTAAACTCTGAGGGACACGCGAAGTTGGCGGATTTCGGCGTTGCCGGCCAATTGACAGACACCATGGCAAAAAGAAACACTGTGATTGGTAGAAAATTGAAACAAGTCACAATCGCGGTATTAATTTTATGTTTTAGGAACGCCATTTTGGATGGCTCCTGAAGTTATACAAGAAATAGGATATGACTGTGTTGCTGATATTTGGAGTTTAGGAATCACAGCCCTCGAAATGGCGGAAGGTAAACCACCTTATGGTGACATTCATCCAATGAGAGCAATATTCATGATCCCTACAAAGCCACCCCCTTCGTTTAGGGAGCCTGATAAGTGGTCACCGGAGTTCATTGATTTTGTTAGCGTTTGTCTTGTTAAAAATCCCGAAGAAAGGGCTAGTGCTACTGATCTACTCAATCATGTATTTATAGGTATTACTCACATTTTCGCCTATTTCGTCTCATTGCAATGAAATTATAGGTAATGCTAAACTCCCTAGTATTTTAAGCCAAATGATTCAAGAAGCACACGAAATTAGAGAAAACCAAAGTTATAGGAATGTATCTTCTGCCGCTAATATTGTAGGAGTTAGGCAGAACATCACTGAAGAATCAGTAAGTTTACAAACAGAAATAAACACCTTTTGTTCAATTCGACTTGATACAAAACGCGAAAGCAGGAGATGAAGATTTTTTAAGACACTCAAATTCTCAATAAGCTGAACATTTAACCCTCCTGAATGACCTGTTCTCCACACATTATGTAACTTAAAATATCGTTTTTAAAGGCAATTTAAAACATAATGAAAAACTTATACAGGGTGATTCATCTCAGCTCCGGTCTTCTGTAGCTCAGTTATTATTTAAGTGGGAATTTTGATATTTTGTAGATTTTATTTATTTTATTTCTATTTTACAGCTCATTTCAGGAAAATATTTTTAATTATTTAAAAACTGTTTTTTTTTTTAATGAAACACCATATGTTTATTGGCATTTTTAATGTAGCTTTTAATTTCAATGTTTTTAAACTTAAACTTCTATTAGTCGATTTTGCTTAGTTTTTGAATTAAATTGTTTTTTTTTTCTCTTTTTAAAAATTTTCTGGGAAAAAAATTTTTACCACTGTAAAGAGGAAAATACGAACTTTGAAGCTAAAAAATAAACTTTTGATGTCTATAATTGATAAATAAATTTTTTAATTTTAAATTAAATTTTAATGTTAAAATGGGTAAGTATACCATAGTAATTCCACCACTGATCACTTATTTGGGATTCGTCCAGAAATTGTAAAAGAAGACATAAATATTGAAATTCGAATTATTTTATTGTAAAAATAAAGAAGAACGGATTCAGTGTAACATAAAAGTGATATTTTTTCTATCCCTATTGGAAATGTGCACTTTTTGGCTATTGAAATAATGATTTTTTTTAAATATTTATAGTTAAATATCTTTTCAGTTATTAATTGTAAACACTTGAAAGTAAATGTTTTTGGAAAGATCATTTAATCTCTTAGAGTCAAAAACAAAAGATAGGGTGTTTCATTTAAGTTATTTAACTTTTAACAAACTTCGTAATTTTTTTAACTTTTCGACTGTAATACATTAAAAAAATGGTATAGTCTTAAAGTTCGTACTTTCCTCTGTGCAGTGGTATTTTTGTTTACTTTTTTACGGCTGTCTTAGCTTTTTGTGTAATAAATTTTGAAAAAGACGATGTTTTCGCCAAAAGAAAACAACTTAATTCAAAAACTAAGCAAAATCGACTAATAGAAGTTTAGTTTAAAAACATTGAAATTAAAAGCTATATTCAAAAATGCCAAGAAACATACAGGGTGTTTTAATGAACCCCTTAACCCCACGCACCCCAACTTTAAATGGCATTACCCTACTTGTGGCACATCAAAGCTTGTATTGCAACTTATTTTTGGGCCACCCTGTATAATCAAAAATATTTTCCTGAAATGCTCTAAAATAGAAATAAAATAAATAATGTCTACAAAATATCAAAAATCCCACTTAAATAATAACTGATGAATCACCCTGTATTGTTTTTCATCATTTCAATTTTTACAAATACTAATCTCTAAAGATAAAATAAAGTAAATACAATTTCAAGCAGTTTTCGGTAAAAATGTAATTACTTAATAATAGTACAGATAAAGGGTGTCCCAACGGGAGGTATAATTTTAATTTTTCCAAAAAAAACCTCACTTTTTGCTTAAAGTTTTAATTTTTATTTCAAAAAGTTCGAACATTGCCATTAAACATGGAATACAATATCTGTCAAATGCATTCTTTTACGGAAATTTTGGACATTTTCACATAAAGAACAAAAAGCAAAAAAAAAGACAAAATGTCTCAATCATTTTGGGAAAGTGTCGGCTTCACCGCCCTTCCTGTTTTACTTTCGTAATTTTTTAAAGAGTTAATTAATTTAAATGTAGTTTTTCACACCTATTTGAGTTATTTCTACTTAAAAAATGGTATTTTGCAGCTACTGTAGTTACTGTTTTTGTTTATTAATTTTAAATAAATAATGAATAATGAAAAATAATGAATTAAGCGTGAAAATAAATCAAAACATGCAAAAACTCATTAGAAAAATGTTGGTACTGTAATATACTATTTGGTGTGTTTCCCAGGATGATGAAGTAGCTTTAGGAAATCAGACCATTCTTCCTTGTACAGATGAGGGTACATTAGTGCCGGGCAAAGGTGGTACCTTGCTGCCTGTATCACAAAGTGGTACCTTAGTAGAGCTTGGAACCATGGTTATCAACAGTGACGTTGATGAACAAACCATGAAACGTAAGTTTGATAAATTCTGCAGTCATGTGTAATATGATTTGGTTGTTTTAGGGCACGATACAGGGTCGAGTCAGGGTGGGAAAAAATACCGACCGTTGTTTTTGGAACACTTCGACAAAAAGGAAGCGGAAGTAAAGGTAACCCTCGTTGTTATAAATAGATAAATTGTTTTTTGGTCGAATTTAGGGTAATGGTGTGGTGACTCCTACGACTCTGGATGGTCCAGAAATCGTGCCTGATGAGCAGCGTTTCCAGAGTCATTTTCATGTACAGTTGAATCAAGTGCCGTCGCCTCAACAGGCTCAACCTCAAGAACAAAAAGCACAATTTCATCGGCCTTTCTCAGACGGCGATTTTGAATTTGTGGGTATTTTGGTGTGTGAAGGTTTGGGTTTGAGTTGTTTGTTTCTAGTTGAAGTTTTTGAGTTTTGAGGAGTTGCAACAGAGAATGGCCAAATTAGATTTAGATATGGAGAGAGAAATAGACGAACTTCGTAGAAGGTATCAGATTAAAAGACAACCGATTTTAGATGCAATGGATACGAAGCGGAAACGACAACAGAATTTCTGAACAAACAGGTTGATTGTTGCAATGAAAATATGGTGCTCAAAAAGTTAGGTTATTATATACTTGCCATTTAGTTTATCTTTGTTATTAATTTAAACAAAACGCTTTTTGAGCCGAATATTGTTAGAACGTGGTGAGGAAACAAAGAAGTGTTCCTACTTATTGTACTTAATCAGTTACGTACAGTTCGTGTCATTATTTGGGACGTACTGTATATTTTTAATATGTTATTCCCGATTTTATTTCACTAGATTACTGTTTTGCCATACAGGATGCACCAATTTTAAACTTTTAAGTTCATTTTTCATTTTAATAAAAATTGATTGCCTTCAGTTTGAGCTTTTATCAGTGTTATTTTTGTACAGTCATTTTTAACTTTGTGTAACTCTAGGTTATAACCTGTACGATAAGTACGCTTGCTGTGCCTTTAGTAGTTATCTAGGATTAAGTACGAGTGTAATCATATTTTTTGATCAAATAAAATTCATAACTAACCATTTTTTAATTCAATTCAAAAAAAATTCCAAGAAAATAGAAAATATTCTTTTGGAGCGATTTTTGAGGATTTTAGGTCGTTTTTGACGATTTTTCCGTATGCCAAACACCGTGGTTCAGAAGTAACATTTTATATACTTATTTCCAATATATTTACAATTATAATCTAATACAATAATTTCACAATAAAACAATAGGCCAAGCAAATGACATTTCTTTTATTTTCAATAGAACCAGTCATAAAATATTGAAAGCTTAACAGAAATGAATTGTGGAAAAAGTTTAGTACCGTTGCACAATTTTTTTGTAATACTGTTAATTATTAAATGTTTATCCAAAATAAGATTCTTTTCCTCATCAGCTTAAAATATTTCTTCCGTCCTATTTAAAATGCTTGATTGGCCCACAAATACATGATCAATCTCATAGTACAGAATGAAAAATCAATGTTAGTAGCCACAATAATTGATTGCATTGAGTATTGCTTCTTAAATTGAATAATTTTGCAGCTAATAACATTATTGCATTTACCTACAAAAATATTCAAGTGCCGATTTTGATTCTGATGCACTATGTGTAAAAGGTCTGAAAGATTATTTTTCTGGTCGTTTTTTAATCACAGTTGTACCAAATTGGTGGTTGAAAAAATCTTGTAGTTATCACGTGATACAATAAGCACTTATACACTAAAGTAAATGTGAAAGGCACTGTTACATATATGTTAGTGTAAAATATATTTTAGAAATTGTAAAACTAAGACTACAAGTAACCGCTGTCAATAAAATATATACATATACGTTACCAATTAAAGGCACAAAATGGAGGGATTAGTTTAGTGTGAGCATCTTGTATTTATACGAGTTGAATCCAACTTGAATGCAACAAGTCTGGTCCTGGGAGGAGCAGGGGTGCATTGTACATACAGTAACAAGTAAAATTAAATAGGTATACAATTAAGTATTCCTAACAATTAAAATTTCAATTTTGCGAAAACATTATCACAATGTTAGATTTGGAACAGAGGTTAAAAACGTCATATATGATATAAATAAAAATTGTTAAATAAGTAACTCTAAAACACAACAATAAATAAATATGTAATTGAATTTTGATTCTCAGTACTTAATAATTTGATATATTTCGTCAAATGTTTTTGACGAAACATCTCAATCTGCACCAAAAGCACTACAATTCTAACTTAAACATTACAAACTATAAAATACATATGTATGAAAAAACATACCCAACAGTAATTGATTTGAGAATTACAAATGCGATAAATGATAAATGTAAAATTATAATAACATTAAAAATATGTTTTGATTATTATTGCCATTTAAAGCGTATTCAAATGGTATATATATATTGCAAAAATTATGTCATTAACGGTTATAGAAGACAGTCTTATCCATTCCAACTGTCAAAACTCTGTCTTACAAAACATCGCTAAATTTCTATCAATATAAAACATTCTGATGATGATGAGCTACTTAAGTAGGCACTTTATTACAACCAAATGAGCACATTATCGGGCTTTGTAACCGGTGGATTTATTAACGATTGTACATCATCGTCTAAAATGACAGTCGGGAATTCTTCACCCAAATCAGTCGGAAACTCCTCTCCCAACTGAAGTGAAGGCACTAAATCTTCTGTACAATCGAAAAAGTCCTCAGGCGTGTGAGGCATCGAATATGTTGTACCCAAACCTGCAAAAGTCAATAACCCTTAGAAAAAGGGAGAATTGCGTGACCAACAAAACACACTATTGATCAAAACACTCGTTAACACCGAATTCTTCATCAAAATGGCGCCAAGCCAAATTTAAATCTTCTCACATTCTTTTTCAGTATGAAATGATAATCGTTTGGAAATATCGGCGTAAACAAAGCAAAACAAAATTTTTCACCACATACCTAACGAAATAAGTTTACCAACCTACTCGCCAATTTCGACCAGTTTGAAACAATTTCAGAACCGAAAAAAACACAAAAAATAAATTAGAGTAGGCGGTGATTAAAGTCCTTCAGGTGGCAATCCTGATTTTTGACATTCAAATGTCAGCGGAAATCTGACATTTTGAGTTTATTGTTGCAATTTATTAGAAAACTGCGTGTGAATGGTCATTTTCACTTCCAGTTTGTGTGGAAAATTTCCAGGAAAAATTGTTGCCAACTATAGAATATTAATCGTCGCCTACTCTAATTTATTTATTTTAGTGATCAAATGAGTGTTGAAGTTTCAATTTTTGAAGAAAATTTGGGTGTTTTGTGTTTACCTAAGCCGCTGTCTGCGGATTCCTGCCTGGAGTGGTCGTTTAGAAAGGGATCTAGTGCTAAGTCGTTGGAACTCCCTCGCATCATAAGTTCCTGTTGCATTCGAATTTCTTGCTGTCGCAATTTCAGTCTGTCACGTTCGAATTGCAACAGTTGTAGTCGAAACTGTTGCTGTTTAGCCGGCGATGATTGCGACAAAGAGCCACTTGGCCACGATTGTCCAGTAACTGAAGCCGTTCCGGGAGACCTCTGTTGCAAATGTGTGGCTGCAATAAAAATGAACTGATCGAAAAAGCGCCCGTTTTCGATCTTGTGGCTTAACTTACGAATTCGAGGGTCAAACCACGAAGTAGTACGTGTTTGATGATTTATGAAATAAATTTCTCCCTCAGGAGTTTGTGCCTGCTCCCAACCTTCAGGCAAAGGGCCTAAATCTACGTCTGTACTCACTTTGGCAGCTAGAGAAAACATTTTCCCCAATTTAATTATCAGGATCAGGCTTAAGCAAATGAAGTTCAAAATTTTCAACCAAGACTTTTTTACTTTTATCTATTTTGAACTGCATTTGTGTTTATCATCAAATTGTACCAGATTTGACAAAACCATCGAAATTACTTACGGGGTGTGGAATTTGACGCTTGGGCCTGCGAAACCTGATGAGAACTTAGAAGTTGTTCAGCACTTTGGTGTTGCTGGGCTGCGGCTTGGGCAGCCAAAGACTTTCGAGGGTCTTCCCAAGTTGTGGTCCGAGTTATGTGACTGAAAATGCAAAATTCTAACATCAAAACACCTCAAATTTGTGGTTGGCAATAATAATTTTAATGACATTCGTAATCGTTTCTAAAGTGAAGAAAAATGCGAAAATAACTACTCCCTCATTAGCCAAAAAATTCGACTTGAAACGTCATACAAAATGGATAATCTCGCATTGTTACGGTTCGTTTTTTAATTGATAAGTGCTAAAACAAACACTTGATTATCTATATTCCACGGAAAGATTAAACCGTTGCGATATGAAATCTTGACAAAGGTAATAAATCCATAAAAGAACAAACAGCTTACGTCATAATAAAGCAAGTAAATATTTTTATCCCTAAATCTCAAGACAATCAATTATGCAATAAAAAGTTGGGTTCACACGGCCACAAGTGATTTTTTGGGTCGCACTGAACCAAAACAATGTTTTATTTTTAACTTTATCAATAATGTAAATAAATGCGACCTTTGACCTGGCAAATGAATGAAATTTGATCCACCCTAATGAGTGGCAAAACGTAATTTCTGAAAATCAATGAACAAGAGCTCAAGTTGAGAAAGTTTTCTTGAAAGTATTTTCTGCCAAATATTCTTGGAAGACGGAATGAATGGCACTGAGTCATTGAAAAAGTAGAAATCTACCTGTTTTCAATGATACATCGATATATCGACCTTTAAAGGCCAAGCCAGGCAACAGGAAGTGACACGTGGTTGTAAAAACTGAAAATAGGAGAAAATATGATCCAGTGCCAATAAAATAAATCTCTATTATTAGCCAAAGTTTTGCTTTATCATATTATGTAAATTGTAAGTCTAGTGGGCATAGCTAACATGGCGTCGCTTTGTATTTTGGCGGGTGTGCGAATCAGTGGCGCCAACGTTACCTTAATCAGAATTTTATCAGTGCAATTTGCGCAATTGTTAATTAAATTGGTCAAAAGTGGACGTTAATCATTTGGAAAAATTTATACGACACCTATACCAATGACGAAATAACTGTAAATTGTTATTCTTGTTAAGGAGCAAACTATAATTTATTATTTATTCTCGAATGCGATGACCTTAAAAATGTTACAAAGGAAAGATATGTGTATATCGCGTTTACTTTCTAATAATTGATTGGGATAAAGACCTGTGTTTGCAATCGAAACAATGGAGAATACCTAGGAGTGGAATCCACATCTGGGTGGATTTTAATAACAGTCCACCACATACCTACGTGTATTTGCCTCTTTGAAAAATACATAAATATATTTAACAATCAATGCGTCAGATACCATTTAAGACCACCAATCAATTTTAATTCAACGAAAACACAATATTAATCAAGATGCTGTGAAGTTTGAACTTTAGTCTCAAAAAAAATCAATGGGGCGATACAGAAATCCGAATTTTAATCATCGCTGATAAGCAGGAATCACATGGAAAGTGGATGTAACGACTGATAATAAAATAATAAGCGACGATGTTCAAACCCTAATATTTTACATAACTGGGTTTGGTAATGATAATACAATATGCTGACGCAAGAAACGCCACTAAATGAAAAATTCACGCTTATTACATAAATAAGTGTCGATAAGTTGCAGGAGAGTAAAATAATTTGTGCGATTTTTAATGAGGCAATTGTAGAAAAGAAAGTGCGATTTGGTAAAAGTCCTTATTTAGTTAATTATCGAATTCCCCGTCACATGTTGTGCGACGCCAATGGTTTTCCGGGATAAAAATACCGCCACAAACTAAAAATAACACAATATAGCCACACTTATTTCAAGTAAAAACAGAACATTTAATTTATTCAGAGAAATGTTGTACAAATTCCGATTTAAAAGTTTTGAGAAATTTCACCGACATTAGCTCCGTTACTTTATTCAACTATACATAAATAAAATACAGTACATTCAGCGACATATTTTTAATGTCAAGGACCTTCATTGAATTTGATAACAGGAACAGGGCAATCCGGAGGCTTTTCTCGAGTCACCTTGGAGAGAAAATAGGAAACTGATTAAAAAGTGAGCTCGGAGGTTGGGGAATTTATTTATAATAGCGGTAAATTTTAAACGGGTTAAGGTTAACTCAGTGGGAAAAAATACTACAAACATACGCCATCATGGAAAATGGCCGACTGGGACTTTTTTAACAACCAAAGAAGACAGAACAGAAATTAATAATCATCACACTGTTTAGCGTTACTATCCTATCTACTGCGGAAGTCGACCATCGTTGTGAAAGGATTTGTGCATATGGTACTACGTTTCGTAACTATGATACTGTCGAGCCATAACAGACGTATTATGTTACTTTTAATTCATTCATATACGCATTTACACCCTTCCAATAATAAATCTGTGCAATTACTTATTAATTACAGAATTATCATCAGAAGGAAAAAATTTTCAGTGCCAACGAAGGCCCGAATTTCCTCGAACGCAACCATGTAACAGAATGAAAATAAATAGAGCGTACCACAAATAATTAGTGATAATAATAAGTACAGTTCTTTAAGATAAATAGGGCTAATTTCTTAATTAGCTACTGCTTTGTTCCAGTTTTAATAACCAACTGTTCAAACTAATTGACTCAAAAATTTGGTACCGCAGTTGGCGAGGGTAACATGAATAAGTCCAACCTCAACTTCGTGATATTTTTAATACAAAGACAAAAGTGCTCTTTGCTCATTTCTGACAAGTTTAATTAAATTTGTATACAGGCTGCGCCAGAACTCGCGCCCCAGAGAAAATTTTCAAGTAAGATACCAGGATCATGAAAAAAATTCTATCTGTCAAAAATTTTTGACATTTAACATATTTATGTCTATCTATTCAATTAAAACGAGCCACCCCGAATATCTCAGAAACTAAAAAGACTTTGCAAAAACGCCGAATTTTTAAAGCACCTTCAGTAACCCCTTAACCCCCACGCACCCCAACTTTAAGAATTTAAATGGCACTACCCTACTTGTGGCACATCAAATGAAAGCTTTTTTAGCAAGGTTGTCAAAACTTTTTACCAAAATTGAATCAGACCATCCATTCATGAGATACAGGCTGTTCTAACAGAAACAAACCATCTTAGAAAAAATTTGTAAAAAAAAACCTGAAACAGGTTAATTTTGTTTTTAAAAGGGACATTTTTTGACGCAATTTTAAAAGCACCTTCACTAACCTTTTAACCTCTATGCCACTTAACTCTAAAATGTCAAATAAGCACCAACCACTAGTGATACAAAAAATGAAAACACTTGTTCTCTCTTTAAAAGCTTTTTTCCAAAATAAAATGATTTTTATACATTCATAAAATATCGACAAAAAACTGATCTTTCAGCAGTCAGTATGTACAAAGGAACTTAAGAACTATATTGTTATTTTTTAGATACTTACATTAAATCATAAGAAAAAATAAAATAAAGAAATAAAAATAAGTTTGTTACAGCTTCAATAATACTTATATAACAATATTAGTATGTTTCTTGTAATTTATTTTAATAGTTTTTATTAGAAGTAATTACTCATTAGAAACATTATTTTTTGCGAATATCTTATAAATAGATTCAACTTTAGAAAAGAGGTTCAAAGAACATTTTAAAAACACTTTTATTTGATCTGTCGCAAGTGAGTCATTTGAAATTTCGAAATTGAGGTGGGAAAAGTTAAAGGGGGTGCTTTTAAAATTGTGTCAAAAAATGTCTTTTTTAAAAACAAAATTAACCGGTTTCGTTTTTTTTGCAAAATCTTTCTGGATCCTTGTTATTAGAACACCCTGTATATCGTGAATGGATGGTCTGATTCAATTTTGGTAAATTTTTTTGAAAAGCTTGTTAAAATAGCTTTCATGTGATGTGCCACAAGTAGGGTAGTGCTATTTAAATTTTTAAAGTTGGGGTGATTTAAAAATTACGTCAAAAAATGTCCCCCTCAGAAACAAAATCGACCTGTTTCCGCGTTTTTGCAGTCTTTTTAGTTTCTGAGATATTCGGGTTGGCTCGTTTTCATTCGAACATCCTGTATGTTTTTTTTTAGGATTATTTAGTAAAAGTACAAAAATTTGCCAATAAAAGCCACAAATAACATTAAACAGATAATACTATACTAATAGCCTGTAGTAAAAAAAACTTAGAAAATTATTTTTCTAACAAAAATAAATAGTTAAAGTGCAAAATTTAAACTCTCTTCGAAATTTTTATAAATAGAATTTTTTTAACATTTTTTCCATGTTCCTGGTATCTTACCTTACATGGCATTTTTCTCCGGGGCGCTTGTTCTGGCGCACCCTGTATAGATCCACATGTGTGCAGAGGCAATAAAACAAATAAATAAGGCGCTAGAAGTGTAAATAAGTTCATTATTTTGCTTGTGCATTCGGCAAAAGGTTCGACGTCCGACTTAGGCGCCTAGAATTTTAAAATCTAAAAATATACGTCTCGGCGACTAATTACATGGATGTGGAATAGAAGCCCTAACTGCCAAAATGTATCTCGATTCAAATCAACCAAAGATGAAAAATTCGATTTGATTTAATCCGAAAATTTCTCAATTAAAACAAAACAACTGACTCATGTGCAGGACCGGACTCGAACTGTTGCCAATATTCATAAAACAAGAGTCATTTGTTTATGCAAGACGGTGGGATTTTTGCCATAGACAATCTACAAGTCAATTGTGGTGCCAAAACACTCATTTTGCATAAATTTCAAAGTATTATGTCCCAGTAAATGAATATTTAACAATTGGAATAAGATAAAAATTTAATGGACTATAAACTTATTTTCCCAAACGAAACAGGAATGCGTATTGTGCATTTTTACAATGTTATCATGCACCTGAAAAACCGCGTAATTATGTAACACGAGTCGTATTTCCGTTGTTACAATTTTGATTTCATTTTATTACTCGACATGAGAAAAGTCTTCACAAGGTGGGGCTCTAAGTTCGAATTCCAGGAAACCAAGACGAGGTTAATACGAACTAGATCTGCCACAGTCTCTATATTTAGAATTTTATTGGGAATTTTACTTTATATTGTTTACAGCAAACTAAGAATTGAAATCACCCTGTATCAACTGGAAGCCAAGATCCTTATCTCAGGTTATGTTGCATCTTGCGTTACGTTGTAACTACCGTTACATCATAATACAAATGTCTTTATATTTTTTAAACTTATCCATGTGTAAGTTTCAAATGTATTCCATTAATTGCGAGCAATTTTGATGCAAAATAATTGTAGTTTAAAGAAGAGCAAGATGGCGTATCAACAGACGAGATGACCTTCGCTTTCCTTCTAGCATATATCAAAAAGATATTCGTGTTGTTGGCTTACCTGAGTTCGAGTTAAAACATTTCATTTGAATTTTCGAGAAAAAACGTAACGTAACGTTAGATCTGAGTACAGTTTTGTAAAACAACATTCCACGTTTGTTATTTGCATATAAATCTGTGGAATTGTTATTTTATTAAATTATTCTTATGCTGGCACCCTATTTAATGACCCCTATGTAACATATTGTACATTTTAAGCTTGATAATTGAAAGAACAAAATGGTTTTAACTGGCGCCAAGGAAACGTAAAAATAAGCTTTCCACCCTACATTTCACAAACTGCTTTATAAATAGACAACTTTCTAATAATGTTATGTGGAATAATTGGATTATATTGAATGAAAATTGGACAACACAGTTCCTCTAATTTTTCTAAATCAAGCCACGCCCCACAAAAATAAACGTTATCAGTGAGACAATAGAAAGATATCTTGGTTATATACCATCACCCTGTCACGTGTTATTGTTATTATGATATGTCACATGTTGTTATGATCCTCAGTGTAAACTTTGGTTCGATTGATTGTGATTATTTTTTATCACCGTCGCAGAAAATAGGTGAATTTTGAGACCGGACCGATTACGAAATTCAAGTTTCGCCTAATAAATAATGTGAATGATCTCATAAAGAAAATGTTTACCTTAAAAATTTTACTTTAATATGTTGGTACTATAATAAAGATAAGTGCGCATGGATGCAGACTTAGCGTGAATTATAATGTTTAGTTAAGCTATTAAATATTTAATGGCCCTAAGGTCACTTGGCGCACTATATCATAAAAATGCTCGGAAGGGCCATAAAAAGGCTTTACAGCTTGATACTTATGCTTTATAGGGTTATCAAATTGCAAAAGTAACAATCCCTTGTCCTCTCAAATGTCAAGTAAACACGAATCTGATTATTTTGTATCAACTTGTAACAGATTTGCCAACTTCACGTCTATAAACAGTTTATGGTAAACAATTTTGTTTGTAATTAACGGTCCCCTTTTCACAAGAATTCACTCTTTTGGGAATAGTGAGTCGGAAATCCGACAATAATCCACCGATTTTTAAAAGCTCAGGTGCTTCTAAGAATTGCTTTCTTTTTTTTCTTAAGACCTTGTATTCCTACCTGTCGCTGAACAATGGACCCTACCCTCTTATGGAAACCTAATGCATCCGTCTTGTTGTTAATCAAGAATATTTCGATTAAAAAACGCACATAACGTGTCACTGCGAAGTTAATCCAAATTTTTTCCTTTCATGATCTCTGACCGCAAATATGTGATCGGCCAAATCAAAGCCAGATTTCTGAATGTGTAATAAAACGGATAAAATATGACCACTTTCAATTTTAACAATGGAAATTCTTCGAGTGTCAATAGTTCGGCCAAGAGAAAAATTGCGAAAGGCATTTATTTAAGTTTACTGTAAAAGCATTTTTCATTTTGAACGAAATAACAATCAAAAGTATTGCAAGGCTCGCAATTATTACCTCTTCAAATTTCGCACCGATTGACGTTTTTACGTTTGGTTGTACTATTTCAGAGTTTAACACGAGTTTACCCATTGGCCGGGCCTATTTCCACGCGAAATTTTTTTATTGAAGCCTACTTTTATTCACGGGGACCGAAAAGTTTGCAACTTGCTTATGTACCTTCAAAAAAATATTTATAACCGTGTAAGAATGGTCAAAAATTAAATCCAGAAAAATCATGAGGTTGTCATTTAAAAAAAATTATAAATTTTGCAAACTCAAAAACAAAACAATACAAAATACCAAAAAAAAATATGCTTAAACAACGATCACATTAATAATTATTTTTTGAAGTAGATAGTTTATGCAAAAAACACTTGGTTTCATACTTTTTGTTCACCCTGTATGGACAAAAATGGAGCAGTTTTACTTTTTTTACTTTCGAAAGAATAATGAAATAATGGTCATTAACTCAAAATCATCGTGGTACGACAAAAGTTATTGCTCAAAAACATACTTTAACATTATTGAAATAGACATACCAAGAAAACAAAAAACCTACATAAACAATTTTTATTAATGTTATAATCGACTTTTTTCCAATTTGGTTGTGAAAAGCAATCATTGTGATATGTCATTTTAGTTGTCAAATCGACTCTCCACGAAAACTATAGTAACTCATAAAAATTTGTTTTTGAGTTACGATGGTAGAATAATTGATATGTACAAAAGCAATGAGAAAAATTTTCTTTGAATGAAACCAAAATTTAGACCCTCAGCAATTTTTCTCAAAATTTTATTTTTTGAGTTACTATAGTTTTCGTGGGAGAATCGAAATGCGCTTTATTTTATCACTAGTTATAAAATATGACATTATTTAATCACTAGTGTTAAAATAACTAAAAATAACACTGTTTTCATAGCAACACTCCGACATTAGTATAATTTTGGAAAATTATTGAAATCACAGATTTTAAATTCGAATTTGCTTTTCACAACCAAATTGGAAAAAATCTTGTATGAAACACGATGCAAAATGGCTGTTTTTTTCACACGACAAGTTGGACAATCTTCACGTCTATTGAAAAACACGCCCATTTTGCAACTTGTTGCATAAATATATTTAAAAAACAGTAACAAACGTAAATACAGTGCTCTTTGCTCATTTCTGATAAGTTTAATTAAGTTTGTATACAGGGTCCGCCAAAACTCGTGCCCAGAGAAAAATTTCACGTAAGATACGATACCAGGAACAAGGAAAAAATGTTTAAAAAATTCTCTGTCAAAAATTTTTCACATTTGACATTTTTTATGTCTATTTAATGATACTGATGATCTTGTACAAAAATTTTGACAATAAAAGCCACAAATAACATTAAACAGAGTTATAATTTAGGATACAACTTTCTTGTTTCGTTTTCTAATAGCCTATAGCAAAAAAGCTTGGAAAATTATTTTTCCAACAGAAATAAATAAAGTCAAAATGCAAAATCTACACTCTCATAACTTCGAAATTTGTATACAGGGTTATTCATAAATATGAAGCAATATTTGAACCTCAAAAATGACCTATAAAATGATGTTAATTTAAATAATAACTCGTGTGCTATCTCTACTGATAAGAATTTTACAGCCCTCGGAATGTGGGTAAGGAAATTTTATTTTTTTGTAATAACTTTGGAACTATTTGACCAAATATTATAAAATTTGGAACATTTCCCTGTGACAACATACCCTTTAAACTGGTAATCACGAAAACCGGATATATCCACTCAATTTCCGGTTCCAGCAGTTGCAGGTCACATTTTCTGTGTTTTTCCATTTTTTTGCTCTCTTAACACCATTTTTTTATTGGCCAAATCGATAGAGTAATCAATTTCGATTAAAAAACGCATAACCTTTAATACCCCAAAAATGGACCGTTTCAAAGATATTTTAATTTGCACAACGCTGAAACCAAAAAGTAGGGATTTTGGATGGATATCCACGGTAACAAATGACCATGGTCTCACTAATCGCTGTCAGGCATCTGTCAACTTTGACATTGGACGATTATTAGACAATTAATCGAAAATATTTAATAAAAGAGTCTACCTTAGATTCCAAACATAACTTAGAATAAATCCAAATGGATCTCGTCGCATTTAATTCATAAAAAATTCACAAAAATTTATTGTCAAAGTTAACAGATGCCTGGCAGGGATTTATGTGACCATGGTCATTGGTTGCCGTGGATACCACTTATTCAAAATCCCTATTTTTTGATTTCAGCGTTGTGTAGTCCTCAGTTTAAATTAAAATATTTTTGAAACGGTCCATTTTAGGGGTATTAAAGGTTATGCGTTTTTTATTCGAAAGTGATTACTCTTTAGATTTAAGCAATAAAAAATTAGTGTCAAGAGGCCAAAAAAACAGAGAAACACAGAAAATGTGATCTGCAACTGCTGGAACCGGAAATTAAGTGGATATATCCGGTTTTCGTGATTACCAGTTTAAAGGGTATGTTGTCAGAGGGAAATGTTCCAAATTTTATAATATTTGGTCAAATAGTTCCAAAGTTATTACAAAAAAATCAAATTTCCATACCCACATTCCGAGGGCTGTAAAATTCTTATCAGTAGAGATAGGACACGAGTTATTATTTAAATTAACATCATTTTATAGGTCATTTTTGAGGTTCAAATATTGCTTCATATTTATAAATAACCCTGTAGATAGAATTTTTTTAACATTTTTTCATGTTCTTGGTATTTTACCTTACATGGCATTTTTCCCTGTGGCGCTAGTTCTGGCGCACTTTGTATAAACATTTTGTAACGACTTTTTAAAGGAGAAAATAAAAACAATTTTTTAACAAAAATTAATTTCCATTTATGTGTCCATTTATAGATTTTCCAAAATCCATGTTTCGATTTTTTCACAACCTTAAAATTTCAGCTGAAAGATTTGAAATTGAAACGAAAATTGTTATTACCAGCATAGGAATTAAAATAATATTCTATCATTCATTGAGTTATTTTTAAAAGCTAT
This sequence comes from Tribolium madens, assembly GCF_015345945.1. Lineage (NCBI taxonomy): Eukaryota > Metazoa > Arthropoda > Insecta > Coleoptera > Tenebrionidae > Tribolium > Tribolium madens. Next base: position 2,167,963 of record NW_025400995.1, on the reverse strand, counting down.
TTTCGATTAATTTGTTTTTTGCATGTATGCCGCGTGATTTTTCACAAATGTTTGTGACAAATTTCGAATCAAGACTCCACAAAATTTCATAATTTTGAAAAATATCCACGTTGACGTATGTAGAGGTTTCGCGTGGAAATAGACAGGGCTTTAAAGTTTTTTGTAAAAAACGTAGGTAAATATAATATTAGTATTTATTTAGTGTATTACAATGAGAATAGAATTATCATCCGTTTCCTGTGTGTATGTTTTGTTGGGTTGAAGTTTCCGTCCGAGTGCAGGTAATCGAAGTTGATAGAATGTGAGTTCGATACAGATCGGAATTTAAACCGATCAGTTGGACGTGGAACGGTCAGCTTAGGTATGTGATGGTCTTTGAGCGTCGTAAATTGATAGGTAATAATCGAACGGTTGTTGATATGCAAATAACCGAAGGTAAAGCCAAAGCCGTTTCCTCGCTAGAAAGTGGTCGTAACAGGTAGAAACGTTATGCAGATAGTTGTGAAAGCAAGTTGCAAGTTGCAAGTTGCGAGTTGCGACCTCCACGAAAGAGGGCGGGTTGGGAGTACAGACTAGTAATTCTAGTTCAGGTAGAGCTAGGAGGGCCAAAGCCCGAAGCCCGAAGCCCGAATCACAAAGCAACACAACACCTGTTGGTGTGTTTGTGTTCTTTTCTTATTTCTTACTTAAGATAATATAGCTGTCCTTCGGGGGTGCGCGCCTGCTCCCATCCAGTGGGCAGTGGGGTGTTGTCTTCGACCTTGGAGGCGACGTCGTAGGAGCGCTGCTTGATGTGGTGGTGTGTGGCGGCTTGCGCCTGTCCCACGGCGTAGGTCTGTTGCAGGGAGGCGGGCGAGCTGTGGGCCCGGTGGT
>NW_025400995.1:2165767-2167005 GCF_015345945.1 Tribolium madens | reverse complement strand
CTGCCACTCGCCGCCGAACTGAACGCCGAATCGACGGAGTTTTCGCGGGAGTGGTTGATGGACTTGGAGCCCGTCGACGGCGGATTGAAGAAAGAGTCCGGCAATTTCCGCATGCTCCAGGGCACTTGAAGGGGCCGTTTCGAGTCCGGCTTGAGCACGCTGTCGAACAGCGCCTGCAGGTCCGTCTCCGAGTCCTGGTCCACCCGCAACACCTGTTTGCCCTCGTCCTGGTTCAATGCCATCTTCACAACACCAAACCACACCAACTAACACCGACACGGACAAACCAACCAACGATTCATCGACTCCGACACTCGACTACCAGTCAACAAAGTTTCAGACATTAACCAATAGATTCACACGGCTGCGAGTGCGCGCCCCCTTCCCTGCCGTCCCTGCACCAAGATTACACCGACACCGATATCGCTTTTGCTTTATTCTATTCTACGTTTCTACGTCTACGAGTCTACGTTCCCGATTGATTTCGAAACTTCACACTGACACTCGGACCCAACTTCTACTTCTCTTTCTTAGGGCTTCTTGGCCTTTCTTGCGCCTGTCTGCCTTTGACAGACCGACAACCTTGCTGCTTCTGGTTTTCCTACTTCGGAATTGCTCGGAATGCTCACCTCATACACCTGTCTTCCACTTAACCGCGCGCATTCTTATTTCTTACTGCATTGTTTTACACGATAACCACCGAGGGCATCCCAATACACACATTTTACGACGATTACTGATTCCATTAATACGCTTAGCTGCCTACTTAAGTCACTAGCGCCACCTGTCGAACCTACTTAAACTCGAGTCACTGACTCTCAAACACTGGCGTAATATTATAGGGGGCACAGGGGGCATTTATAAAAAATAACAAACAAAACTAAATATGTACAATGAGAAATACTAAATAGGTGTAATTTTCATTGTTTTTCTTTATTTCTCCAAAAATAATCATCTGTGGCTGACTTTATTACTACACCTTGGGCTACAAAAAATAATACGCCCCTCATAAGAAAATACATGCAAAGCAAAGGGGGGAAAAATAAGTTTTTACAAAAAATTAAGAAACAATATACAAGGCGCCCCAGCGAATTGGTAAAATTCATTACTGATTTTTAAATGTTAAAATTAAAAATAAACATATGCATATAGGACATTGATAGATACTAATTTAGTGCATCCCCAGAAATTATTTTCAACTAACTGCAGGGCCGTACCCAAGGGGGGGGGTTAGGGGG
>NW_025400995.1:2097819-2165725 GCF_015345945.1 Tribolium madens | reverse complement strand
TTAAAAATTTAGTTTTTTTGTTATTTTAATGAGTTAATTTTAAATTTTTGTAAATTAATTTTTCATGTGTTAATTATACAGTGTTTCATTTTTATAGTTAGGTACAAATTTAAATAGTTTATAGAATATTTAATTTTAAGATAAGTGTTTTGAAAAATGCCATGAAAAGGAGTTACACCCCCTAAAAAAGGTACGTTGTTTAAAGGGATTTTCCTAATATTTCAGAATAGATAAAATTACAAAATTTGGTACCTTTATATGTACACCCAAACAAATGTCAAATAACAAAATTTTTAATCAGGGGCGTCCTAAACGGTAAAACAAATTTAATTTTTAATTTTTATGCTGTTTATGGTCTGTAACATAAATTTTAATAAATAAAAAATCCGTAAATTGTATCGGAAAAACACAAAAGACCTTTTTTTATGAAAAACTATGAAATTTTGTTGATGAAAGTGGCAAGAAACCACAGAAAAAATAGTTAGAGTAAATTTTTACCCTAATCTCATCTAGTTTAGGAAGCACCTAATTAAAAATTTCAACATTTTATTTTTGTACTTGTTTAGGTGTATAAAAGTTATCATCTGTAGCAAATTTTGAAATTTTTTTTTAAAATGATTTCGGAAATATAGAAAAAAACCTATTAAAAGACGCACCCCTTGCGTAGCATTTTTCGATATATGTTCATAGAAAATTTTTGTTTTAAAAATGAATATTCATCTCCTGTTTAAATTTGTAACAATAAAAAGTATTAAAAATTTATTTTATTTTTTGTTACTTTTGTGAGATAATTTGTATTTTTTTATGTTTAATTAGGATCTCTTATTTCAATTTAAAATAAAAACGTGTACTTAGAGATTTTTGCTTTTTAATCCGTCTTCTTTCATTTCATTTTCATGGACCAACAAGACCCCCCCCGAAATAAAATCCTGGTTACGGCCCTGACTAACTGTACAACGTGGCAATACAAACTTATGTTTTTTCTTAGTATTTTTGTGTTGTGTTTGTAAAAATAAAAAAAATAGGAAGTTTGTTAAAAACGCGTATTGTAATAACAAAGTTTCACCTCACACTTGTTGCATTAAGCATATACAGGATGTCTGTTTTTCGAGCTCCACCATGGGGATCTCAGTTATTATAAAAGATATGAAGTCGGTTAAATTAGGACAAAGTTGCGCATTTTTATTCTGAACAATTATCTAAAAAAAATGTGTCCTTTTAGTTTTTGAATTATTGGAAAAAATGGGAATTTGTAATTTTTGTTTTTATTTTTTCAAGCAAAAACTAAAAGACCTAGACGTTTTTAACTAAGTCTGTTATCGTATTTTCCAAGGCGCTCTTGATGTCAGAGTTATAAGACTCAACTTTGGATTTTCCTATGGACGCCATATTCGATTTCAGTATTTTTAACAAGTCTTTTTGTTCTTGATTACAACGATGTGATCAAATTTTACATGCTGATCAAAATTAAGAAAAAGCGTTTTTACGAAGAGTGCTTTGGAAAAAATGCCAACAATCCAATGTAATGATAATAAAACATTGGATATCTGTAGCAGTGTTTTAATTAATACACATTTAGTATATTTTCGACTTTTTTCAGCATGCTTATAAAATATAGGGCTAAACAATAATAGTCAATAATTCTTTATTTTGTAAATAACGTTGGATACAAAAAATTTAAACATGAAAATTTACAAATTTAATCACTTAACCAGCTGACAATAAACAAAACAGTGCATAACAAAATATCTAGGTAGGTACAATACTCGTATTTGCAAAAAAAAGACTAAAAGTAAAAAAAAAGTATATTGGCGAGATTTTATATTTACAAAATCTGTTGTAATAATACTCAGTTTCTGACAAAGTTTGCTTTCGATTGAAATAATTGCCAAATTGTTCAACCGTTCTTGGCTCATTTATGATCTTAAATATTTTTTTATCAATTTTAATTTGGGAAAGCTTCGTTATTCACCTCCAGCCCCTGTTAACGGCAAGGTTAACAAAATTCTAAACGCGATGACATTATTAGGAAAATTGACAATTATTTAAAGTATTTTATCATAATTATTGAAATCCTGTATGTTATAAAAAAAATTAAAAGTGTCATTATACCGAGTGCGGCATCGGTTACGCCCATTGATAAATCGCGACTTCTAATTAATTAAAACTGGCGATATTTCATATACCTAACTAATTATCGATAGGGTATATTTAAGAATTTTTCTAAATTTTTTTGACAATAAATGTAACAGTTTTGTGTGTTTTATGAATTATTTGTGTTAATTTACCTATAAAGTTTTTACACTAAATGAATCTGTACCTACTAGCGCATCAAACTTTGATATCACAATCACAAATTTTGCTTGGTTAGCTTAATAATCGCTTTTTTATTTAAACACAAACCAGACCCGTGATTTATGACAAAATGGTATAATTTGCCAACAAAAGAATCATTTACTGGTAGCCGACCGTTTTAAAAGGTCTTTTTGTTGTAAACCTTGGAATCTTACCCCTGTTGCAGTTCCCCATTGTCACCTAAATTTACGATGGCACAAGTAGCATAAATAAAAATGATTTTCAAAGTTTAGATGGAAAATTGCGTTTAATTCAAAATATAATTGGTATTTTTTTTCTGATTTTGTAAACAATTGTAGGAAGTGAATCTATGTAGGTCAGTATAAAAATTAGAATTAAATTAAACTATTAAATTAAAAAATAAAATTGAGAAAAAATTACTTTTAATTTTTTTTTGTCTTTGTTTGTATATAAAAAATTACCAAAAAATTAGAGAATGTACCTTACTAATGCCCAGGTAAGTGTGAAAAAATTCAACAATTTTATTTAATTAGAAGTGGGGACTTTCTTTTTGGGCGAAACGCATGTCGCACCCGGTATATGTTCTTTTACTTTCATTTACCGACATAATCGCGGTATCTAAAAGTGAAAAAATCTTTTTTGGGATCCGAAATTGGTTCATCACCATGTTCAGAAGTAAAAATTCTCTTCTTTGACCTTTACAAACCCGTGGACAATTAAAAGAATTACTATTTGAAATTTATATCTAATGGGCATTCGGAGTTTTGGCATTGCCCCCCACTCCCGTTGCCAACAGTTGAAACGTGGAAGAAAAGTAATGCGCGTGGCGCTCCGGAGGAGGAGAAAGTAGTTAATGTGGTTGAAAAATAAGACGTGGACAATAATTTGTAGTAAATTAGTCTTCAGCCGATACAGAATTGAAGTTTCGAAGTGAACTTTTTGTAAAGTTGTGTGAAACGTAACTTTTCATTCATCGCCATGTCAAAATCACAAAACAAGGGCTTCACCAAAGAAGAAGAGTTGCTCTTGCAGGACTTCAGCAGGAATGTCTCAACAAAATCCTCAGCCTTGTTTTATGGTAACGCACTTATCGTCTCTGCTGTACCCATTTGGTTGTTCTGGAGGATACATTTGATTGATATTTACTCCTCGCTAGTGCTTTTTGTGGTGGTAACCTCAATTGCAACATATTTACTAGCACTAGCGTACAAAAATACGAAATTTACTTTGAAACACAAGATTGCTGTCAAGAGAGAAGAGGCTGTGACACGCGATTTGTCCAAGAAGTTGTCTGAAGACAAGAAAATGAGCAAGAAGGAAAAAGACGAACGGATTTTGTGGAAGAAGAATGAAGTTGCCGACTTTGAAGCTACAACTCTTTCGATTTTCTACAACAATGCATTGTTTTTGACGATTGTCATCATCTCGAGCTTTTATTTGCTGCCGTCGTTCACCCCTCCTGTCAACTACACTGTTTCTATTGGGGCCACAGCTGGCCTCCTTGCGTTACTTTCAACTGGTTCTCAATAATAACAATAACTTGATTTTGTAATTTATTTGTTTAATAAAATAAAGTATTTCGTAAACTAAAACCAGTTACGTTTCTCCGTCATCCTCCCTCTTCCTCTTCAACGAACTCTCAATCTCCATGGGGGTTCCATTAGTGACGTTACTAGACGCTAGTTGCACATTATGTGACTGAATTTGTATTTTCGGCTTTAGCGTCGTCTTCTGCTGGACTGGCATATTGGTCGCAACTTTCGTCACAGCTTTAGGGATAGTAATCGACTGTTTTGTTACCCCAATTGGGGCCCGTTTCACATAACTGACATTAAGTTTAGTCGCAACTTTCACAGGTCCCCCTGGCCCAGGGCTGTTGTAATTAGGTTTGGGTTTCTTCTGGTTGCAACTCTTCAGAGCGTAGTTACATGAGGAGAGACAGTACCGGTCCGGGGGCAACCGTAAACCACAATGTGGCTTCACGAGAGGCAAAGGCGTGTAGTTTTTTATATTTGCGCATTCGAGCACCACCTCACGTGGGGGCGGCGTCGTGAAAGTCGATTCTGTGGTCAATTGTAGGGCTAGTTTAACGTCATCAACGTCCAGAAATTTCTTCTTAGGGTCGTTGTTGTTTGCATACATTCGAGCCTCCTCCAGGATTGAGGTTGCGTATCGGTAGACAAATTCAGTCAATTGGACTATTGTCTTGGGCTCGTATTCGGTAATTCCCATTTCTTTCATTATTGACATCACCACTTGTCCATCTTTTGGGATGTTTTTCGGTTGAGTTGGCTGGGGCTTGTCTTTTTCGGCCATGGCTCTAAATTAACAACAAAGCGGCAAAAATAAAATGGACTTCGATAAAACAAACAATTTATTACCAATAAAATTACTAATTAAGTTTCACACACGATGATTTTTGTAAAAAGTATTAATATTGTTTTATACTTGTGTTTACTACCAACATAAGTCGCGTAACCTGACCACCATTTTGTTACTAAAACAGCTGACTAGTGCCAACCTACAAAGATGACGACAAACACAAATTAAAAAAATTGATAAATGATCAAAAACTTTGGTCATGGCTTGGTTACAAAATTTGGCAGGGCGGGCCGAAGATTTGTTAAATAAAATTGACCAAAATGCTGCAACTGTTTTAAATGAGACTAAATTAATTGAGTGAGTATGGAAAAAATTAAAAAACAAACGAATTAATGCCCTTTTTTAGTGAAAATACAATGCCTACTAATCCGGATGAGAAAACTTATCAAGAAACAATTAATAACAGTTTAAAATTAAATTTCATTGCTGGACAAAGCAATACAATTGATTTAATTAAACTCACATTTGAAGAGGAGTTTAATGTGGCTGAAAATCATGATTACGGTACAGTATTGCAAATTAATTAAACATTTCATTGTTGTTTGATTTTAGACCTGGAACAATCATCAAAGGGGGACTCCCCGGGCCCTAAATCGATATCGTCTCACAACAGGTAAACCCTATGTCAGGCGTGACAAAATACTGATTTTAAGTTTAGTTTTATTTTAACCGAAGATGTGCAGTGTTATACTGACTCAATAAACAAATTGGAAATTGAAGTGCGAGATCTCAATAAGCAACTCTTAAATTTGCAACATCTGTATGCAGAATTACGCAATGAAAATGCAAACTTGAGAACCCAAATTGAAGCGTCGAATTATTTGGTCTCAACGGCGCAGTCTGAAATGGAGCAGTACAAGGCAAGGGCTCAGAGAATTTTGCAAGAAAAGGAAGACTTAATCCGGTTAAAAAATGAAAATAAATCGTCACAAAATGATCAGATCTTAACCAACTACAATGATGAATTGAAGTAAAGTTTCCGGTTTTGCAATCAAAGTAAATCATTTTATATTTTCAGAAAAGAGATTGACTTTCAGCAAAATCGCAACGTGGAGTTGACCGAGAAAGTCAAGAAATTAACTCAGGAAGTCTCCCATTTGCAACAACAAATGGTTTTGGTCCAAAATTCGTCGCAAAATTCGACCCAAATCCTCCAAGAGACTCTAGCTAGGGAGAAAAAAATTCGTCTTATGGCCGAGGACGAGTGCAGGATTAAAAACCAAGAGTTGCAACTCAAAATGCAAGAATTGGCTCAACACTATCAGATAATCCAATCAAAATCGGAAGAAATCAATAAGTTACAAGAAGCCCTCAAATGCAAATCAAACTCAAGTGGTTACACCGATTTTGAATCGCGGATTAAATCACTCACTGACACTCTCATGGTGAAACAAAACGCTTTAGAGAGAGTTACAACCGAGCGTAATGCTTTGCGAATACAACTCGAGAAGTTGGAAACTGAGTATCACAATAATTTGGCCCAACTTGAACGAGCACAAGTGCGTGTGATCAACGTGAATGACACGGATGATGGTTTGTTTTTAAATTTTCAGAAACCACTTTTAAATTATCTATTTTAGTCAAATCCCAAGTCCCTCAATTTATGAGAGTGTCCCCGTTTGATGCTGGGGTCACGAGACGAGTCAAACATGCGTATTCAACTGTTGATGCGATTAGTGTTAGGACGGGAATTTTCCTCCGGCGCTACCCTGTTGCAAGAGTTTTTGTTTTTTGTTATATGGTGAGTAACACTTATTGTATTCTTTGATTCATTTTTTTTTCAGGTTTTGTTACATTTTTGGGCCTTGATTCTACTCTTCCTGTATGCCCCAAGTAGCCGATAAGTTTTATACATAAAATAAAAAATTTATTACATTTGCGAATTTTATTTGTACCCTATTACAGTAAACTGTATTTGGAAGATGGCGCCACTTGAGGAACAAAATGAAATAAGCTGAAATGTTTATTTATTTATTTATTCAATTGGTTTATTTCTTTCATAATTAGCGCGACATTAAATCTTAACTTGTGGAATGTTTTAATGTTTAAATTGATAGTATATTTACGACCATTTTTCAATTGAAGGCACAATATTACACTCGTCGGCATTTTTTTAACAAGAGCACTGAAACAAAATTTGAAGTAAATATTACAACTAATTATTGTAACTACCTGTTAGTTAAACTAATATCAACTCTCCATTTTAACGAAACAAGTTTATTAAATTCGCCTCTTCTTGAACTCAAAATGGTATCCGTAACTTTGGTTCTGTTATTAATTAATGGCAATTCCTCAACAAATTCATTTGAAAATCCCAATTCCATTAACTTTGCGTTAAATTCTTTATCAGTAGATTCCACAAAAGTGCGAATAATTGCTAAATATATACCCAAAATTTCGATGATTTTTTCTTTAGATAAATTAAAATCATTTGATATTTTTTCTATGACTTTCAGGCGATCTTGTGTCGGAGACTGATTTATTGACAATGCCACTGAAAAAAAAAACGATTTGTAAAAATTAAAACTAGAAATTGTCACACCTTTCAGAATATTATTCCGGCACTCAGGGGGGCACTCTGATGTGGCCAATGCGACCGTTTTCGGTATTTCATTTAAATTCATAGTAAAAAATGGCACTAATTGTAAAAACTGAACTTTTTGTTACCTACTACATAGTAAGGTTAGGATTAGGTTTCAAGCAACGCTCCCTAAAATTTACATAATAATTAAAATGAAACGTTAAAAAACACTACAATAGAATTACAAACTTGAACCAAAATGACCACTACTTCATTTAATTAAAAAAAATTATTTGCAAAAAGTCTGATGTTTACAAACATTGAATTATCAAAAATTGTGATCGCCGATTAGATTGTGTAATACCCGGCTTGCCCAAAATTAATTAAAATAGCTGTTTTTTTATTTCTATCAAGCCGGTGTCTTCTTATTTGCCCAATTTAATTTCTGTGATTTTTTTGTAAAATTGTGAAACTGTCTATTTGTTTTATGTCAATGATTGTTTTGTCTTCGTGACTCGTCACGTGACAAATATGGCGTCTGGTCTTAAGTGGTTCAGTGGTTTGTGTTTTTGGCAAAAATCAAAATGTTGAAATAAAAAATAGCGCCAAATTGTGAAAAATCGATTTTTATTTATGTGTTTCATTGTGCGTGCACAGTTTGGCGTCAATTATAGTAGCACAAAGTAATAAAAAACCCCCGTGGAAATCGCGGGCTGATTTTGTCAATGTCTAACCTCACTTTCGCCAATGTTTTTGTTTATTAAAATTGTATCCCCCTGTCTCCTTTCGCATAATTCACTTATCTGTAATTGAATACATTCTTTCCGATTGCAATACCGCGGGTGAATCATGGAATTATTGCAGGTTTATTCACTTGCATTCGCGTCGCACTAACAAACAGAAGTGATGAACGAAGAGTAATATCATGGCAGAAGTTGCTTCTCCAAATAAAGATGGAAAAGACAGCGGCTCACCCAGTAAAGACAAGTTATTTGACCCTTCAGTTGACATGCTTGTTAATGATTTTGACGATGAGCGGACACTAGAAGAGGAAGAAGCACTAGCAGCAGGGGAATCTGAAGACCCCAACGCGGAACTCTCCAGCTTACAAAAAGTAAGTTTACTCAAATTCTGACCAAAAAACTAACTTTGACTTTCAGGAGAGTAATATGCCATTAGAGGAATTACTTGCATTGTACGGTTATCGTGGCGAAAATCAAGAAAACGAAAGTCCCGTTGACGAAGACCCTGACCCTTCTGAACCAATGGAAGAACAAGAGAGCGAAACTGACCCTCCAGACCAACCCTCAAAACTGCGAGCCCTCTACGAAAACATACCAGAGAACGACCAAGATGCGGCCCGATTATTACGCTGTAGGTTTTCCTCTATTTATACACAATTAAACACTCATTTTTCAGCCGTTTCACGAGTGAGCGAGGAAGAGGAAGAAGATTATGACTATAGCCCAGATGAAGATGAGTGGCGAAAGGTTAATAAGGTTATTTTCTTATTTTATTCATTACTAACATTTTGCCATGCATGAGCATGTAGATAGTTGAATGGTAGTCGTTGTGTAGTGTTTGAAATGTTAGTTTTGAATAATCGTACAATCAGAAAATCTGCCTGAATTTTTTGATTGTTGTAAATCAAGTATCATTATTTCGGTTTTTGTATTTTTCATTTTGCAGACTATTATGGTCGGGAGTGACTACCAGGCTCAAATTCCGGAAGGTTTGTGTCACTATGATGACGCTTTGCCCTACGAAAACGAAGATAAGCTTCTGTGGGATCCCTTGGTTATAAATTTGAACGTGACTGAGGACTTTTTGAAGAAAGCTTCGGAAATTTCGAAACCTCCGATTCCCATGGGAAGTCATTTGCGAGACGACGAACAAGCGTTGTATTTGTTACAACAGTGCGGGCACAACGTTGAGGAGGCGTTGAGACGTTTAAGAATGAACGTGGCCCCCAGTAGCGAAACGATGAGTCTTTGGTCGGAAGAAGAGTGTCGGAATTTTGAGGCCGGAGTCCGATGTTACGGCAAAAATTTCCACCTAATTCAACAAAATAAGGTAACTGAGAAATGAATAAAGTATTGCAAGAGTGTTGTTTTGTGTGACAATTTCTACGTATGTGCTTAAAGGTACGTACAAGGTCTGTGGGGGAGTTAGTTCAGTTCTATTATTTGTGGAAGAAATCGGAACGGCATGATATTTTTGCGAACAAAACCCGCTTGGAAAAAAAGAAATACACCCTACATCCGGGTCTTACTGATTTCATGGATAGATTTCTGGAAGATCAGGATGGTAGAGATAGGAGTTCTTCCCCCAATGTACAGTGCAGTGTGTCAGACAATAAAAAAAGTGTCACGGAAAATGTTACACAACAAACGAAATCGACTTCAGACGCATAGTCACCATTCTAAATTAGGCTTACTGCAATTTCAGTTTCTATCATGCTCTATCAAGCTCTATTTTAAATGTTCCTCTATGTCGCGGAACTCAGATTTGTTAATTTATTTATATTTTTATATTAATATATTTCACCAAAATTTTATTTTATACACGTATACATTATGTAAATAGGCTATTTTACTACTAGAATTTTATTTATACTTTGATTTTAAACCACTACAGTTTTGTGTACAGAATTTTAGGCCGCGCAATTTTATTATTTATTAATTCGAGTCGGTTATAGTATTTTTAATTAATCAATTTTAGGTTTCTTCAGTACATACGTAATTTAAGTTTTAAATTAGCATAATTAACACTAGTAAATTTGTCACATTTCTGGACCTTAATTGTGCAATTAGTATTCATCCAGTTTTATTTGATTTGAAATTAAATCAGGAAGCAATTAAGTAATGATTAAAGCAACTAGTCTTAGTCAGTTTGATGGGTGCAAGTCTAGTATTGTAATTGAATCGGTGACTTTTCTACCAAAGCAAATCGATTTATGTTATTTTACAAGTACTTAATTATCTTCAACTCGTAGTCTAGTCGGTTTAAGAAACGCGGTTGCTTCTTGATTGATTGATTTTGGTCCATAAATGTCCAATTTGTGAAATTTTAATTATAAGAGTAAATGGTAAATTGGGCATATTTTTACATCTAATTGTTTTTGTACAAACTATAATTCTAATAATTAGGATATAGATATAAAATCTTGCAAAGGTTAAATTTTAACACATACAAATTTGTTTTATCTCCTCGTACTAGAAATCAATCAATTATATATTTTCGACAACTATAATTTCCTGTGAAACACTTTGTTATATTTTTTAGATATATGGAAATATTTTTATTGCTTTGTGAGACTTTATCAAATGAATAAATAAAATCTATTTTTATTAATATTTCCATGTTTTTATTCGCCAAAATAATTAATCAGAGGGGAGAATTCAGCCCCCTCCACGTAATACATTATATACCTACATGGACCACACTATATGCTCCCGAATCGGTCAATAAACGTCCATGTACATTGCGAGTAAGAAAGAAATAGATTTTTTCAGAGCGGTGAACAAGGATAAAAAAGTGGTGCATACACGTGTAACCTTTAGATTTTTTGGGAAAACAATTATTTAACAACGAATTAAAACTAATAATTATGCAATGTTTTGTTTCATGAAGTAATGTCGAGTTTGTATAATTGTTTACCAAACAACGATGTGAATAATTGTTGTGGTGCAATTAAAAACACAAAGCACAATATTACGTAAATTCGATTGTTTGTTTTTTAGACTGGAGCATTTGAAATTACAAAAATTTTATTTACAATTCTCTCAATTTTTATTGCCGTTGAAAGTTTCATTATACAGGGGTGATTCGAAAAGTCGGATATAGGGGGCGGAGCTAATTGCTATGACACTATTGTGAAATCTCTCAATCAGTTTTGTTAAAAGTTTAATTGTTTTTATAGGGTGAATGTGTTGAAAATAAAAATGCGTATTAGAACTAAACAAAATTTATTTGATCATTTTTTCGTTAATTAGTAATACTGTTTAAAGTACAAAAATTGAAGATAGAATTTGAGTCGTGAAACTATGACGAGTATTAAATATAACATTAGATATAAAAAAAGTAGACAATTTGTAGTGATAACACATCGAATAGATAATATTAAATAAATATCAGTTCTGTTAATATAAAAGTAGTTGAACGTTTTTGGAAATGAGTCGCCCACTTACAAAGTATTTTGTGGTTCTCTCATCGTATGCAGTGATATGTGGGAAAAGGGAGAAGAAAATACTTGAAGAGCTATAACAAATGTTTATTTAAATGAATGACATGGGCTACAGCTATAACGATGAACCACACACTCAGAGTTTAACACACACACACACTCGACTGAGATCTGAATGTAGAATAATGCACGAAACCCTTGGCCTATCTAACATTCAAAGTTTAGAGAAAATACTTATGACAAAAAAATATCACCATTTACCCTGTGCAAGTCTCTGTTGTTGTCAAAATGCAAGTGACCAACTGTACTCAAGCGGACAGACTTGCTAGGTACTAGCTGAACATATGGTACAGGTACACAACATGAATACACAGTGACGGAAACCAATCAGAAGCCGCCCAAGTAGGGGGGGTAGCCAGGCGGGTGTGCAGGCGTAGGTTGGGGGTAACTATAGTAGGGGTAGTTGGGGCTGGGCATGTGCAAGCCTGGCCCATACCCTTGAGCATAGGGTAACTGCGGGTAAGCGAGCGGCATGGGTTCGTAACCACTCCAAGTGGGGGTAGGGTAGAGAGGATACCCCCCAGATGGGGGGTAGTTATACGGCACGGGACTAGCCCTCGACGTGTAATTATTAAACTGGCCGGAATATTGGTCTGGAGCCTCGCTAAGGGGCGTCTCCCCTTCAGTTATACTCGGTATTTGGTCGACGAGAGACTCCAAACCCGAGAGACTCTTCGAGGCTAGATCCTGGGGCTGTCGAGGTGACGCATACTGCGTCTCGTGGGAGGAGTCCATGTAATGGTAGGGATAGTGAGTCTGTTCACTGTTGGTCGACGGGGCGGGACTACTCAACCGACACTCCGCCTCCTCGGCCATGCTAGTGGGCGGTTCGAAATCCGGGGGGCCGAGACTAGGAGAAGCCGGTGATCCTAACTGTTCCGAACTAATCGCAGCGCTTATTTCCGAGCTGAGGTCGGAGTGGGTGAAAGGTTGGGAGTGAGGGCGGGGACTAGGGGCGTAGCCTTGTGGCTGGGGCGTGTACATGTTACTCGAACTGTTCGGGGGCGTAAGTGCGGGACCCATTTGGTAGAAATTTGGGGATTGGATTGGTGACGGATTCGAGTAACACTGAGACATGTTGGTCGATGTATTGTTGTCTGGTGGGGGGATGTCCATGTTCTCGACTTTGACTTTTTTAGGCCGGCCTCTTTTCTTTTTGGGGAAATCACAGTTGGTCGGTGGCGATTTGCGAACCACCGGTTTTGGGGGCGGCTCTTCGCCTTCGACTTTGATTTTCTTAGGTCGACCCCGCTTCTTTTTGCACGGTACAATAGTACCGTCTTCTTTTTTAATCACAGCATTACTTATGTCAGTGAGTTCGGTGGAATATGGATCGGGTTTTGGTTCGGCTTCGTAGCAGGATTTCACACGAGGCTCGGAAAAAACCATTTCCGATTCGTCGATTTCGGTTATTACGCCGTTCAAATAATCGCGGAATTTCTTCAAAGCGGCGTAAAACGGTACTTTATCGGCCGCTCGAGGAAGCTGCGCACATCGAGCGCTCGACGATGGCATCACCCACATGTACTGAAGAAAATAACAAATAAAAATTAACATTATAGAGTTTTTTTAACATTCTCCCGGCTTTATAACTCACCGTGTTTGTGCCGTCGACAAGGTCGGGTTGTCGTCCAAACTTAAAATCCTTTTTGCCGGAGAAGACTTCATAGATCAGTTTACCGTTAAAAACGGCAATCTTAGGTCGAAATTTTCGTAATTTTTCTAATAATATTTGACTACCCTCCTTAATTTCCTTACGAGTTAAATCAGCGCTACCCTTGGTTGCACGCTGTACCATATTTGTAAAGCCAATGCCTACTTGAAGTAATTTATAATCTTCATCAGCCGATACTTGTTGTTGTGTTAATCCTGATAAATATAAACATTTCCAAAAATGGTTTCCAGGACCGGCATAATGATGACCTTTATAGGCCGCAAATAAGCCTGGGTTTATCCCAATCTGCGAAATTATCAATCAATAAATCAACCATCCATTCAAAAAATCACTTACAATGATTATATCTAAATTTTCGGTCAGATGATCCGGCAATGTTCGTTTAGATACCTCCTCTTCAGGCATACCATTAAATCGATCGTGCTTTTTTCGCTCCTTTATAGGCCGAGGAATTCCACCATTCATATCTTGATTATAACCCGGCCTAGCAAAATGCACACTTTAGAAAACAGAAAATTCCTACAAAAAATCAAGACTTTGCATTTGTGGAAAACCCAAACAAAACAACTAATTAATTATGCGAATAAAATGCTAAAAATGATTTATTCCGAGTGACAAAACAGAGTGACGTGTTTATTATTTGATTAAGTTGATTTTTGCCCCCTTTTCGCACGCCACTGGCCGGATACAACTGAATCACCGATGGCATTGGATAAGTTTATGAATTTAGGTTGGCCATCCTTAGCACACTTTCACTTGGTATTTTTTGATTTTTGGACTTACTGGTCTGGTTTAATCTTCTTTTTTCTTCCCCTTTTCTTGGGTCCTGTTGGTATGAGTTGGTTGTTGAGCGGGGGCATAGGATTGACAAGATGAGGAGGCCCTTGTGCAGCCGCAGGAAGCATCGGAATAGGATCATCGTCAATAAAACTGTAAGGATCTTCGAGTTTTTCACATTTCACTTCATGATTAACACTGGCAGTGTTTGAAAGCAACATATCAGCACTAGTTTCATAACCATCATCATGGGGTTCAAGTTTCATGTTTCTACACATAAAAACACAACCATTAACGTTGTTTAGAAACACTTTCAGTGGCAGAAATGGAGGCACTTGGTAGAAACATCATGCAGGATGCACAGTTTTACGATTTTACATCGGTTTCGGTTGCTGGTTAACTTGTTACAAGCCAAGGTCTTTTAAGGGTTGTTCAAGGCTGTTTTTAACTAGGCAACACGTAAACACTGAAGGCTGGCTGGTCGTCATGCAGAAAAGCCTTTGAAGCAGGGGGTATATAGAGTGTCTCAAAAAAAACCATCGACCGGATTTCTGGGATGCAATTTCGGAGACTAAAATGTCGATTGAGTAATATTGTTTCGAAATAGCAAAAGAGTAGGCGTTGGAGGTCGCATTTGGGGTCAGGAGGTGTTTACATGCTGCTCGTTGTTGTGTTTTGTACTTACAGCTTGTACTTGTTGGAGAAGGTCACCGGGTGGTTGTTGTAGTCGTAGGTAGCGATGGGTCCGGGTGGTAATCCGGAGACTCCGGAGTCTGGGGCTCCGGTGGTGGCGCCGCCACCGCTGCCTCCGCCCGCCTCCATAGTGGCTCCCAGCAAAGTGGAGGACTCGCGGAAAAGAGTTGCCACCTGCATCGGCGGTCGTCCCGAGCTGTCGCTCGTCCAAAAACGCAAAAACCGCACACACGTTACATCTAGCTCCTACACTAGCTTTAGAAAAACCCAACAACAACCTCACCCTTTAAAAATAGTCCCAACTCTGTGATTGGTTCAACGAACGTTTCGGAAAAATCAATAGAATGTTATCGGCCTGTATTTTTGTGGAAGCCTTGTTCCGGAGCTCATTGTCGGTGTCTCCGTCGGCGTCGCTTTCTCCGACGCCTGACGTCGCTTTTTCATCAGCGCATTCTAGGAAAAAATACACTAAACTAAAAAAAATCATAATGATATTATTTCAATACACACGAAAAGAAAACTGCAATGCCACAACTACGTCTACTCTCCACAGAGGGCAACCGTTTTTCAAACATCCCTGTATATTGCGCGAAACATTTTTTATAACTAAAATTCGTTAACTTTCCAGAAACAAATAACTTGTTTCCATTTTTTAATTGGCTTTGCGCCACTAAATAGATGATTTAAAGAAGATTTTGATGTTTATTCGGTTTTTAGCTCTAAATCCGATAGTTTCTTAGTAAAAAGAATTTAGAAGTTTCACAATTTTTACTTTTTCTAAAATGTGTGTTTGTTCGACGCATAGTCGAATTTATATTTCGATATTTTTGACTTTATCAGAAATTTTCTCGATAACTGTTTATCGTAAAATACTGATTTTTTTTGTATATGATAGAAAATTAAATTTTCTTTCCAACGGTACCAAAATTGATCCATATAACGTTTATTACATTTCTAGAAGTCCTAAAAACTTAAAAAAGTGCATAAAACGTTATTGGGTCGTAAAAACGCTTAAAATATGGTTTTCTAGACATAAAATTACACGCTGAACACGACGCAACAAGTTAAAATACTCTACGATGCATAGTTTTTGAGACATCGAGTAATAAAGTTAAGAATAAGGCTAGTAGCACTATATCCGATTCTGACCAAAAAATAAAAAAAATTATCCTCATGAAAATCTAGTACTGTATGTAAAATTAACCGTAGAACACGTCTGTTTAAACCGTTTTGACTTAAGACTCATGGTTTTTGAAATATGACATTTTTTTGAAAAAAACGAAAAATGGCTCCGTATCCGGAACCATAACCCGGAGCAACTTCCGGTTTGCGCCATTAAATAGATAATTTAATTTTAATTTTAAAGATTTCAGCTTTTTGCTCTAAGTCTTATAGTTTCGTAGAAAAACGCATTTAAAATTTCAAAATTTTGAAACTTGTGTTAACAAATTTTTTTTTTATTTTGTAAATTGCGGCAAAACTGTATCTCAATTATGTAATCTTTTGACGTAAACCTGTGTAAAATGCTCCGGGGAATAGATTGGCGTCAAAAAAACTGCAAAACTCGTACTGGTTTTGAAGTTATAGTCAAATTTATATTTTTGAAATATTTAATTTTAACAGAAATTTTCTCGATAACTGTTTATTCTAGAATACTGATCTTTTATGTATATGACAGAAAATTTAATTTTCTTTCCAACAGTATCAAACATAAGAGGTTATCACCAATAAGTCCGGAGTTTTTGGCAATAGACCGCTCCGGGTGCCAAAAATCGACCAAAATCTCGACATTTTTAACTTTATTTTTATCATTTTAACTTTAAAATTGATCTTTATAACGTTTTTAACATTTCTAGAGGTCTTAAAGACTCAAAAAATGCATAGAACGTGATTGCGTCAAGTTTAAAAAACAACGAATTTTTTGAGTTTTTGAAGTCGACCGGTAATAAAATTAAAGACTCAAAAAAAGACAAAAACGGTGTAAAAAAAACTCAGAAATGTGTATAAAATGTTACAGGGTCGAGTTAAAAAAAACATTTTTTTTGAGTTTTTGTAAGTTGTATTGTGAAAATGGTCGAGGAACTTTTTCTCGCCAAAATGCTTGAAATATGGTATTCTAAACGTAAAATTACAACAGTTTGTAAGTTGAGAGTTCAAAATTGTGCGTTTGACAAAATTTGAACAAATTATTGTTTTCTTTAATTTACAGACAATAATATTGTTGAATAAATGTGGCTTTCCAGCTTGCAAAACTAAACTACGCGCGGTGTTGTCAAATTTACCACAGCCCAAGAATTAAGAAATTTAAATTTGATTATGTATAACCCCTGCGTAAGGAAAAAAAACAATTTACGAGATTTTTGTTATAATAATGAATTGAATATAATTTTCCCTTATTAAAAACAAGTACACAAGTCTGTCAACGCTGTACACATGTTAGTGATGTTCCCTACTAGAGAGCAGCACAATGTTTAATTTGACAGCTGACAGTGTTAAATTAGAAAAAAAAAAAGAATAAAAATGGTAATTGTTGGCAAGGTAACTCCATTGTTAATATTTATTTGTGTATATTTTGTATAGTATTGAGGATCAGTGAGGATTTCCCTCGGGACAATCTACATGTTTGAGAAATCGTCTCCTTGTTTTCCAAAATGTGGCATTAGAAACTCATATTTAGACCTAAATGCGTGACAAGCGTAAAAACAATGGGTAATTGCTTGAAACGGTCGACAACAGATGACATTTCGCTGTTGAGAGGCAGCGACAGCGTACGCGAGTCCTCCTCCGAGCAGCTGGGGCCCCCCAACTACCAGGTACGTACAAGGGGCCCACAGGAAACTCACCCATTCCCAAGTGTCCAACACAAAAAAGCATCCGGTTTCATGTTCCACATTTCTGCGATTTTCTCAATTTATTGATTTATTGTAATGTTTATTGTTTCAACTTCGGTCACAAGCCACACTACTGATTACAAAAACAAACAAACATCATCTAGAATTACAAAACAATGCGAGGTTTCTATCAAGACGAAAAATATTGTCATTACAAAGTACTGCTAGTTTTTAGAAAAAAAAATTCTTTGTTCTCATAATTTCAAAAAAATTGTTAAAAATGTTCCCATTTTGTTTTGTTTTGATTAAACAGTAACCGATATCAGGACATTACAATTTTACCTGTTAGAGTTTTTTTTACACTTCACTTATTTTTTTATTTTAATGTGCATCAAGTAGGTTGTAGAAGTCTAAATGTCATTCAAAACAAATTTGATCACATCAAAATTGACAAAAAAACTTTCAAGTTTGCTACCCTATGTTAATTATCTTGTTGATTTTAATTATTTTTTGCTACCTGGGAACTTGGGGTACACATTTATTACGCAAAAATAATTTTTAGGGAAGATTGAGGTTAGGATTGTTTGAATTTTTTCAACGCCAACTTGAAAACTCGTATATTGTGTTTGAAAAGTGGGGTAATGTTTGCAGGAGCCCCTCCCCATCCAGGCGGCTTCGCCCGTGTACCACCCGTCGCCCAGTGTGACCCGTTCGGTGGCGCAGCTGACTGAGGAAGAGCAAGTGAAGATTGCAAAACGTATAGGCCTGATCCAGCACCTGCCGACGGGTTTATACGATGGGTGTAAGAAGGCCCGCGAGTGTGTGATTTGCATGGTGGAGTTCCTCGTCGGAGACGCTCTCCGATACCTCCCCTGCATGCACACGTATCATATGAGTTGCATCGATGATTGGCTAATGAGGAGTCTGACGTGCCCCAGCTGCATGGAGCCCGTCGACGCGGCTCTGCTCACCAGTTACGAGACCAATTGACAGCCAGTGCCTTGCAACTGATCGGGAAACTGTGATCTGAACTGTTAAGGGCGTGAATGGAGAGTGGCTGTGATCCTCATTTAGCTACTTATAGCTCACGCTTGTAACTAGCTACTTGAGATGACTGTATATAAGTAGAGGTAGCAGTCTGTTTATTATAAGTTACTTGGTTTTAAGTGGTGATTGTCTGATCAAACTGCACACGAAAGCAGCTATAACCGAGCAAACTCATTCAAAACTGTTCACCAGTCATTATTTTATTATATCACATTGTTAGAGTAGATAGGAAAATGGAAGTGGTTACAGCATATTTTAAAGCTTCATCTGTCGAATTTTAGACACAATAGACTTAAGGACAAACTAACCAACATTTTATCTAACATCACGTCATTGTGATAGCCATTTAGGAATAGTTTACGATAAAAAAGTGCATTTTTACTCAAAGCTGCAGTACAGGGTGGTTTTCATTTTTTGCTCCACTCTTAGCTTTTTTCATTTTTTTAGATAGCGAAGCGGTCTGTATTTTTATTTATTTTTATCCTCGCCTGTGTCCAGGCCCGTAACTAGGGCCTCCATAATTTTTACTGGGGCTAGAACAGTGAAGTTTTTTCAAAAAAAGCCCGATTTTATTTTTTTAAATGACAGTGACATTTATGACGTCATTCGATTTTGAGTTGTGACGTCATTTAATGACAACTGACATTTTTGTTCACTGTTTTAAATATCAATCTTTATCTTTCTGGTATTAAATAAAAAATTAGAGAAATAAAATTAACAAATTAATCACAATCTTGCCTTATTTTATAAGGGACAAACAAGAACAAGAAGATGAAGCTCTTTGTATAAAAATTTCTATAATTTTTTTTTGTGCTTTATTCTTTTGAATTTATTTATGCTCTACAGAAAGATAACGATGTGTACTATCTAAAATGACGTCATAAATGTCACTAGTGTCAAAATTAAATCGACTTGTTGTGGGATTTTTTTGAAAAATGACTCATAACAAAGATTGAATTTTGTGTTACTTGTTGTTAAAAAGACAGTAAAGTTGGGCCCCCACTAGCTACGGGCCTCAAGTGTTTTTTTTGTGTGTGAAACGGGATTTTTGCCACTTTCCCCAATCCGTTCAGATTTTCATTACTTAAAACTTGAGCGGAAGTACGTCCAGTTCATAGTCTCGTATTATTTCTAAATAAGTGATATATCAGTAGCTTGTTATGATGCAATCTACTCTTCTTCGCTGTTATATGTTTTATTTTGAATGATGAAAAAATTTTAATATTGACTAGGAATACTTACAAGTTTTATACAATAATGTATAGAAATTTCGAAGTGATAGGTATACATATATATATATATCGGTTACGTTGGTGTGCTGTGCTTACAGATCAGTTAGATATACTGAAGGTGTTATATTTAGTACTATGCAATTATTTCTATTACTACTAGCTGAAACGTCTCAACAAGAATCAAACATTGTTCATATTACCTTTGTTCATAATAATAAATATGGAAATGTGATATGGTTTTTAATTCTACTAATTTTGTATTATTAATATTTTGTTTAAGTTTTACACATTTTAACATTATTCCCAACAACAAATTGTACAGTTTCTATTCTGAGTGTTAAATACAATTTCATACAAAATATCTAAATAATAACATTAAAAAACATCATGCTTTTTCTTTTCCCGGCACTTTTTATTTTAACAAAAACGGCAGCAGGTCATTCACACAATTCGTGTTTATTGTACAATTACAGATGTAATATGACTAATACTAAAAACATCCGAAGATATTTTTTAAATTGATATAATTATGAAGCAATAAACAATATTTTATAGTACGGTATTTGATTATTAATTTGTTTTGTTTCAATTATCTGATTGAAGGAAAATTACAAAAATCACTAAATAACAAATTGACTAAAACAGTTTTGGTGTATAATTAGTTGCGTTACTACTATACTACGTTTGAAGCAAATTGCATCAGAATCATTGATAATCAGATGCGTACTCACGCCAATGATTTTGATACGGATTATTGTTAGAAAAAAATAGTTTTTCATTGATAAAAAAACAGGCGCGTGTGACATTAGTTGAGGAACATGCGGATGATTAATATGCATGTTAAAAGATTATGACATCTAGATCACCTTTTGAGCATTCCTTGACCTGTGACCTAATAAAACATCGTTACAATGTTGGTAGCACGCGACGAAGACATTTCAAATTGAATTCCTTGAAACGTGAGACGTAATTATTTGTCATTGTGCAGGGCCTACGGAGGAACCAAATTTTATCGCTGTTCCCACAATTGCTCAATTATTTTTATTGTGTAATAATTACAAATTAATTTGTACTTTGTACAGTGATACAAAGGAAATGTCGCACCACTTTGATCAAAATGTGAAAGGAGGGGAATTCCCTAACCGTTCCAACAGGCTCGCGTGTACCTAATAATTAATAATTATAGAACTGCGTATTTACAATGAGTTTATTTTAAGTAATAAGCGTGGTGTAGAGTTCATATTCACAGTATCATTTTTAAAACAAATTGCAATCATATCTTGGAGTATTCAAAACAGTAAACAGGAATACATCTAATGATTTACTACTGCGCAGGAGTTAATCAGTTATTTTGACTTTCGTGTCAAAGTTAAATAATCTCAAATCTTCAATTCTTTGATCTGACATGTTTGTAACTCATTGGCAGAATTATAGTAAAATTGATTAAATTGGGTTCAAGGTTGCGGGAAAAACAGTTCCAAGTAATTTACTGGACCAAAAAAATATTTAAACCCTGTCTTGTTTCGTTAATTAATCGATTATTGTGAAAACAACAAGAATTTTAATGAAAAATATGTTGTCCTGGTCAGGAATTACAATAAATATTCAAACTGATAAGTGCATTTTGAGTTAATTATTTTATTGAGTGTGCTTATGCCGTTTATCACATCGATACTTAAAAATATAATTGTTTTGAAAACAATTAATCTGTTGACCTGGCTCAAACTAATTATTATTTTCAGAGGCCACTTTGATTAAATATTTACTATGTAAACAATAACACGGAGCCAATTTGTCACGTTTTTTTTATTAAAAAATGAATAGGACAAAATAAGTTCTCTATACTCAACTATCATTAATATCTATTGTCCCTCATTATAATAATAATGATGAGAGGAATTAAAAAAAAAATTGGTTGATGTTGGATAGGCCCCTACCACGTCGATAAAGTGGTGGCCGTGTTTCTCGAACTCTGACAATAGAAATGCAAAGATGTTGCAAATTTCGTCATGCTTGGCGAAATGTTTAGCAATAATTAATTACATGTTAAATATTAAACAGAATTAAGTGATAACATTTGCTACACACGAATTGGGTTAATCCTCTCATTTAATTTACAAATTTGAAAATGATAAGATATAGAAACCCGAGTACGCGGAAGTTTAGAAAATGATTATCACATTTTTGCGATTTGTACCTTTAATGTAGTGTAAGGGATAACGAGTTCAAATTTTTTCTAGCGTAATAACTTTCTTAGATAATGATAATATCATGAGTCATGTCGAGGCCATAGTACAGGTCCGGGATCGTCACCCATCTTTGTATCGATTTGAAAGTACCCGCCTGTCACTGTCAAAAAGAAGTGACAATCGCAATTAAAAAAAATTATCACTTAAATGTCAATTTCGTGATATTTTATCACTTGAGACATTCCAATGAAATCGTTTTGAATGTTGAACTCTTGAGAAAAAAGCATATCGGCGTTTTTTTTAATATTTGTGGATATGTTTCGACATAAAAAAATTGTTTTTCACTTCCTAGTAACATGGAGCTTTTCCACTAGGAGAACGCTACTTTGCTAAATTGCTAATTTCATTTCATTTATCACTTGGGTTGCATTTAATTGATCTACTCAAATTTCAAACTTGAACTTTGGCCTGATTTTTCGAAACGAATTACGTAATTTTAACTAAAATTGAGCCTTCAATTTTAGAATTTCTCGATGCCAATATATTTCATTTTACGAAGATACAAAAGTCAACTAAGTGACCCGTAACCTCCTCTACTCAGAAGCATACTTTTGCCGCATGTTTTTGATATTGTAATCCCCTTTTACGAGATTAAAGGACATTCCTTTCTACTTCACTCCAAAATTAATTTCAGTCTTTGATGATAAACAATAGAACTAACAAGCTATTTTAGGGAAGTAAACATCTAGGAAGCTATTTATAAAAATAAAATATGAAAAAAATTATCACGAAATTTCACAATAATAAAACACAAAAATCTTCCAAATTTCTTTGATTCGGCAAATTCGGCAAATAAAAGCAAAGATAAAAGACGTTTAAAGTAAACAAGCAGATATCAGGGAATTGTAAAGCTCTCTGAAAACAGAATCAGAGAACAAATAATTCAAAGATTCAATCCATCATTATGTTTGTTTTGCCACAAAAACCAATAAAACATCTTTTCTTTCTAGCATTTTGTAAAATTTTTAATTTTTTTGCCCTTCCAACATTTGCACAATTTTTTTAATTGTATTACGTCTTAAAATTATTTCATTCTTTAAAACTGTTTCAAATTTCTGCTTGTATAAAGTATACACAATACACAATATATTTTTTTGGAGAAGTAAAAATGTCTGCGACAGGAAAACTGAGTTATAACCATTTTTTTTTAAACCATTAAAAAGATCACATTAGCCTTGGAATTTGATAGTTGATAATCTTAATATACCTTAGAAGATTCTTGGAATTTTCGGTTATCAAAAGAAAAAAAAAGTTTTTTTGCTACATGCTATTTGAAAAAGAAATAAGGAATCTGTATCCTTAATTGTAACTCTGTTTAATGTTATTTGTGTTTTTTTTTGGCAAAAAAAACATATACAAGATCATCAGTATCATGAAATAGAGATAAAAATGTCAAATGTCAAAAAATATATGTCAAAAATTTTTGACAGTTAGAATTTTTTAAACATTTTTTCCATGTTCCTGGTATCTTATCTTGAAATTTTTCTCTGGGGCGCGAGTTCTAACGCACCCGGTATACAAAATCATCAGTATTATTAAATAAACATAAGAAAATGTCAAATGTTAAAAAATAAACACTTGTTTTTTAATCGAGCTTCTAATATACTATTTTTATCTTAAACACATTTTACATTTTTCTAAATTAAATCAAAATTTTTACTTACTTTTACTTTTAAGTATTCACTCTCAAAAAATCAAGAGTTTTATAATATTTGCGATTTTCTCAAAAACTGTTCGTTGCAGAACAATGAGCTTTATTATAAAACAGGAAATTTAGTTTGCATTTGAATAACACAAAACACACAAAAAGTTATCAATTGATAACTGAGTTATAAGTTACTGGTACCGAAAATCGACCAAAATTTTTAGAAAAATTGAAAACATTAAATTTGAACCAAATTTTTCCTAGAGACACAGAAAATCTTCTAAAATGTCTTAGAAACGTGAAAAAAATTCTTTGAAAAATGTTGACATAAATCTGAAAAATTGAAAATTTCAAAATTTAACTCAATGCTTCCCAGAGGTCAAAAAGACACACATTTTTTTGTACATGTGAATATATTGGATTAGAACAAAGAGACTGTAGGTGGCGGCGTGGCTTAGCGGCATAAGGCAAACGGTATATGCAGGCGTTCAGTTAATTTGATAAGATTTGAGTTTGACAAAAGCAAAAAGTCATTTAAAAGCTGATACTTTTTTTCCCGAGATGACATATTTTTTAATGCCAATTAGGCAAAATAAATTACGTTGAAAAACAGTGTTTGGGATTTTTTCTAGTCGACAAGCTTTTTTGTTACGAATTGTTAAAGTCCGTCCCTGATGGTGAATAAGTAATTCTTCAATACAAGATTTTAAATAAATAAAATGTGTGACATTGTTTTTTGTTTAACATGAAATTTTGTTAATTAATCGCAATGATATAGATTGTTTACAGCGACATGAGAAAAATGTGAAACGTCGTAAATACCTAAAAAACAATTTTTTGTTTCTATAATCAAAACTTAATTTTTTTATTAAAATTGATGTTTACTATTATCGAACCATAGTTCGAAGATCGTCTGTCACTAACCTTGTTTCTTCGAGTTGTGCAAGGCACAATAAATAATACATAGTAAAAATAATAAATGCACAGTAAAAATAATAAACGCACAGTAAAATATTACTATGCAAACTGGATTTTTTTATTGAACAAATTACAATAAAATAATGTGGGTGTTTTACTTAGCTTTTATTACAAACGTATCCCTTTTGAGTTTCAAGTTTACTATTTTAATTTGGGTAGAAATTAAATGCACAGTATATTATTTAAACGACAAGCATTTTTGATCAGCAAAAATAATAAATGCACAGTAAAATAATAAATGCACACCAAAAATAATAAACGCACAGTAAAATAATAAATGCACAGTAAAAATAATAAATGCACAGTAAAAATAATAAATGCACAGTAAAAATAATGAATGCACAGTAATAATAAATGACGTTCTTGGGCAAGGGGCCATACACTGTTATGTAAGCAAGACTGAAAATTCTTAAAATTTTATGCTGTTTTACTAATCTTGATTGAAGTTACTGAGCTTTTATTATTTTTACTGTGCAAATTGGATTTTTTTACTGAACAAATTACAATAAAATACTGTGCGTGCTTTACTTAGTAATTATTACAAACATATCCCTTTTGGGTTTCAAGTTTACAATTTTAATTTGGGAGCAAATTAAATGCACAAGACAAGCATTTTTGATCAGTAAAAATAATAAGTGCGGAGTAAAAATAATAAATGCACAGTAAAAATAATAAACGCACAGTAAAATAATAAATGCACAGTAAAAATAATAAATGCACAGTAATAATAAATGACGTTCTTGGGCAGGGGGGCATACATTGCTACGTAACCAAGACTGAAAATTCTTTAAATTTTATGTTTTACTAATCTTGATTAAAGTTACTGAGTGTTTATTGGGCCATTCATTGTTATATAACCAAGACTTGATTAAAGTTACTGAGTGTTTATTGGGCCATTCATTGTTATATAACCAAGACTGAAAATTCTTTAAATTTTATGTTGTTTTACTAATTTTGCTTAAATTTACTGTGCGTTTATTATTTTTACTTTGCAAATTGAATTTTTTACTGAACAAATTATAACAAAATACTGTAGCATTTATTAAAAGCATATCCCTTTTGGGTTTCAAGTTTACAATTTTAATTTGGGAACAAATCAGTAAAAATAATAAATGCACAGTAAAACAATAAGTGCACTGTAAAGTAATAAATGCACAGTAAAAATAAATAACGTTCTTGGGCAGGGGCCATACATTGTTATGTAACCAAGACTAAAAATTCTTTAAATTTTCTATTGTTTTACTAATTTTGATTAAAATTACTGAGTGTTTATTATTTTTATTGTGCAAATTGGACTTTTTTATTGAACAAATTACAGTAAAATACTGTGACCGGTTTGAGGTTTGAAACGTTCATCTTTGGGATTTTTTCTAGTCGACAAGCTTTTTTGTTACGAATTGTTAAAAGTCCGGCTCTGACGGTGAAGAAGTAAGTAATTCGTCAATACAAGATTTTAAATAAATAAAATGTGTGACATTGTTTTTTGTTTAACATGAAATTTTGTTAATTAATCGCAATGATAAAGATTGTTTACAGCGATATGAGAAAAATGTGAAACGTTGTAAATACCTAAAAAACAATTTTTTGTTTGTATATTCAAAACTTAATTTTTTTATTAAAATTGATGTTTACTATTATCAACTAGCCTTGTGCAAGGCCTTGGAGCCGCAAGTCAAGTCGATGTACTTAAATTTTCCCGGAGCGAAAATCCGGGAGAGGTGTCACACAGAGGCCTCCACGTGGCCCTCTTCTATTCCGCATTCCTACATTACATAACGCTCCTGTCCACGTGCTGAAACCCGAAATCGGTATCATCTAATTTGACATAACGGCTACTCTAGTTTTGATAGAACCTCAGGTTCAAGGTTCATTTCTATCATCCGTTACAGAAATGCTAAGAAGTTGAGAGTGGGGAATTAAATCGCTGTGTTTTAAGAGTGCACTTCTCGGCACCAATCTAGTTTAAAATCATCTGTAAACAAAGCAAAATGGGCACCAGAGCCGTTTTGGTGTTGCTGTTCTTCCTCTCGGTGGGACGCAGTGATCGAAGTTTGCGGTCGGTTTTTGGTGCGATTTTCGTTCCGGGCACTCAGTTCGGCCAATCGGAGAACAGTGTGGCCGATGAAGCACCAAACGTGCCCCCAATGGCCTATTCGGTCACTGAAAAGGAGTTCACGGCTTTGCGGATCGAATACATCAAAAACCAAATACTGAAAAAGCTCAGGTTGAAGGAGAAGCCCACTGTGGCTATAGCCGAGTTGCCTAAACCTGTCAAGGAGTACGACAATCTGATACCTGACCACGATGATAATTTACATAGTGGCTACTCGGAGGATTTCTACGGGAAGACCACACAAGCTATCATCTTCCCTTATGAAGGTATGGAAATTGCACTTTGCTCGTTTTACTGTAAACAAGTATCATAGTTCGAAATTCCACTTGGAATCCCAGTAAACAATACAAGTAACCTTCTTTATCTCCACGATAAAATTTTCTCTGCAATTATTACAAACAAGACGTTTTTTTTCCTTATAGGAAGAAGACACACAGACTAACCCAATTTCTCTAACTCAATTCGGCCTTGTTACAATGTTATTTATCAATAAATCTCTAATTTCTATAACCCTGAGTTTTGTTCTTGTTTACTATAGTTTACTACTTTGTAATCGCACCATAGTCAGTATAAGACGCTAAAGCACTGACTCAAACCAAAACAGAAGAACTCTAAATACAGGTTATCAACCATGCCTGATCAGAACAACAGACCAAATTTTGTTTTTTTGTTTTAGATGAAGCTCGCTGTTTGCGAAAAATTCGCTTTCCTTCAGTTTGCGTCCCTTTCGAAATGCCTACTGATATCCACTCTACTGATGTTAGCACAGCTGAACTTTGGTTTCACAAAGAACCCGATAATCTCGACTCCCATAATCAAACTTTCGTGGTATCGGAAGTGGCCCATTGGGATACCAATAAAAGTTTCCAGAAAACCAAGCCCATAGCAATCCAAGAAACGAGTCTCACAGGTACGAACACCCCTTTTGGGTTTCAAGTTTACAATTTTAATTTAGGAATAAAATGCACAGTAAAAATAATAAATGTACATTAAATTAATAAATCCACAGTAAAATAATAAATGCGCAATAATAATAAATAACGTTCTTCGACAGGAGCCATACATTGTTATGTATGTATAATTTTGATGTAAGTTACTGAGCGTTTATTATTTTTACTGTGCAAATTGGATTTTTTTACTGAACAAATTACAATAAAATACTATGCGTACTTTACTTAGCATTTATTACAAACATCCCTTTTGGGTTTCAAGTTTACAATTTTAATTTGGAAACAAATTAAATGCACAGTATTTTATTTAAACGACAAGTATTTTTGATGAGTAAAAATAATAAATGCACAGTAAAAATAATAAACGCACAGTAAAATAATAAATGCACAGTAAAAATAATAAATTCACAGTAAAAATAATAAATGCCCAGTAAAAATAATGAATGCACAGTAATAATAAATGACGTTCTTGGGCAAGGGGCCATACACTGTTATGTAAGCAAGACTGAAAATTCTTAAAATTTTATGCTGTTTTACTAATCTTGATTGAAGTTACTGAACTTTTATTATTTTTACTGTGCAAATTGGATTTTTTTACTGAACAAATTACAATAAAATACTGTGCGTGCTTTACTTAGTAATTATTACAAACATATCCCTTTTGGGTTTCAAGTTTACAATTTTAATTTGGGAGCAAATTAAATGCACAAGACAAGCATTTTTGATCAGTAAAAATAATAAGTGCGGAGTAAAAATAATAAATGCACAGTAAAAATAATAAACGCACAGTAAAATAATAAATGCACAGTAAAAATAATAAATGTACAGTAATAATAAATGACGTTCTTGGGCAGGGGGGCATACATTGCTACGTAACCAAGACTGAAAATTCTTTAAATTTTATTATGTTTTACTAATCTTGATTAAAGTTACTGAGTGTTTATTATTTTTATTGTGCAAATTGGACTTTTTTATTGAACAAATTACAGTAAAATACTGTGACCGGTTTGAGGTTTGAAACGTTTATCTTTGGGATTTTTTCTAGTCGACAAGCTTTTTTGTTACGAATTGTTAAAAGTCCGGCTCTGATGGTGGCATTTTTCATCAGTAAAAATAATAAATGCACAGTAAAATAATAAGTGCACAGTAAAATAATAAATACAAAATAATCAAAACCAAAAATAATAAGCGCACAGTAAAATAATAAATGCACAGTAAAAATAATGAATGCACAGTAATAATAAATGACGTTCTTGGGCAAGGGGCCATTCATTGTTATGTAACCAAGACTGAAAATTCTTAAAATTTTATGCTGTTTTACTAATCTTGATTGAAGTTACTGAGCTTTTATTATTTTTACTGTGCAAATTGGATTTTGTTACTGAACAAATTACAATAAAATACTATGCGTGCTTTACTTAGCATTTATTACAAACATGTCCTTTTTGGGTTTCAAGTTTACAATTTTACTTTGGGAACAAATGAAATACACAGTATATTATTTAAACGAGAAGCATTTTTGATTAGTAAAAATGATAAGTGCACAGTAAAAATAATAAATGCACAGTAAAAATAATAAACGTTCAGTAAAATAATAAATGCACAGTAATAATAAATGACGTTCTTGAGCAAGGGGCCATACATTGTTATGTAATCAAGACTGAAAATTCTTTAAATTTTATGTTGTTTTACTAATTTTGAATAAATTTACTGAACGTTTATTATTTTCACTGTGTAAATTGGATTTTTTACTGAACAAATTACAATAAAATAGTGTAGCACTTATTACAAACATATTTCTTTTGGGTTTCAAGTTTACAATTTTAATTTGGGAACAAATTAAATGCACAGTATATTATTATTTAAACGACAAGCATTTTTGATCAGTAAAAATTATAAATGTACAGTAAAACAATAAGTGCGCAGTAAAAATAATAAACGCATAGTAAAATAATAAATGCACAGTAAAATAATAAATGCACAGTAAAAATAATAAATGCACATTAAAAATAATGCACAGTGAAAATAAATAACGTACTTGGGCAGGGCCATACACTGTTATGTAACCAAAACTGAAAATTCTTTAAATTTTATATTGTTTTACTAATTTTGATTAAAGTTACTGAGCGTTTATTATTTTTATTGTGCAAATTGTATTTTTTAACTGAACAAATTACAGTAAAATACTGTGCGTGTATTACTTGACATTTATGATTTTTACTGTGCAAAATATTATATTATACTGATCATTTTTAATTTTTTACTCTGCAAAAATTAATTAAATACTGAAAATTTATCATTGAATTATTTACTGATCGCTTTATTACTAACCTGTTAATTTCTGAATCTTTTGTTATATCTTTTCCCAATTATTAAATTACCGTTTCAGGTTTTGTTTCAACCACTGTTTCTTCTTTTCTTACATAAATAATAAGTTTTTTTTTCTTTATTTTTAGTGTTGCCGGGTTGTTTTTTTTATTATGCCATGACAATTTTTTGATTCTACTTCCGTATATTATTCTCAAATTTCACTTCTTTATTTCTCATTTTTATTAAAATAATTCTTCTCATTTTCTTCAAAAACACTTCAAGTGGACTTAAAATTGGTCAAGTTGGTGGCAAAACAAACAAAACCACGTTTTTTTTTATTTAAAAATAATAGTCCTTAATAATATTCCGATAGTTACAATAGGCCAAAATACGTATAACTAAAACATCTCAAGTGAACGTAAATCCGTTTTTGTTGGTGTCAAAATTAAATAAAAACCACAAATTTTTGTAATACTAAATAACATTCTTGTTATGCAACCAAGACTGAAAATTCTTTAAATTTTATGTTGTTTTACTAATTTTGATTAAAGTTACTGAGCGTTTATTATTTTTACTGTGCAAATTGGATTTTTTTACTGAACAAATTACAGTAAAATACTGTACTTGACATTTATGATTTTTACTGTGCAAAAATTAATTAAATACTGAAAATGTATCATTGAATTATTTACTGATCGCTTTATTACTATCCTTTTAATTTCTAGAGGGTTGGCTGAAGGTCGATGTGACTTATGTGGTGAAAAATTGGCTCGATTACCAAGACTCCCCAACGCATGCCATAAGCGTGGCTTGCAAGACTTGCGGAATGGACAAGAACCAATCACCAATTTCGTTTTCAAGTGAATTGAAACCGTTTTTGGTGGTTTATACTCACTCGCAACAGAGGAGATCCCTACATCGGAGGCCTAAAAGGCAGACCAAGTGTTCTGCAGGCCGAAATGAGTGTTGCAGGGAAAGCTTCTATGTGTCATTCGCTGATATAGGTTGGGATGACTGGATTATCAGTCCCGAGGGCTACGATGCCTATTTCTGTAAAGGCTCGTGTGTTACAGCCTCGGCTTTGACGCTAAGTGCCACGCAACACAATAGTATATTACAGGTGTGTAAAAAATTTACTGTTTTTTTTATTTTATTATTTTTTTTTTGTTACAGAAAGTCATGTATGGGCAGAACAAAAATCGCGGCTCGCGACCCGAATTGACCCCCTGTTGTGCTGCAACCCAGTTTCAGCCTTTACAGTTGGTCTACATGGATAACAATAGAACTTTGATGACAAAAGTTTTGTCGAATATGATTGTGGAAAGTTGTGGGTGTTGGTGATGATACTATAGCAGTATTTTGTTTCGTGATTTACTCACGTGCAACAAACCAAAGCGAAAGATACCAAAAATTGGGGAAATTTTCGTTTTAGAATTTTTCTTCTTATGGGTGTGATTTTGTACGTCAATTTAATTTATTTCTTAGGTAATTGTATGTTAAACTATGTTATATTTATTTAATGTGTATTTTTTAATTTTATAAGTAAACCAATTTGAGCAAGTACGGGTTTTATTCCATCCCTTCTTCGAAATATTATTTTAATATTTATACTCGCAACTAAATAAAAATCATCTAAAAATAATTTCTTAAAGATATAAATAATTATTGGTGACGCTTTATTCTCAAGTTTTTGACTAATAATCCCTCGGGAATAAAATAAATGAAATACCGATTTTTACTCTTTAAATAAACTGAATTGAAGTGTTGAGTGTTAGATACCGATTTTTACTCTTAAAATTGTTTTTGAATGAATAATTAAATTTTTTTCTGTTGGGGGGAAAATTTTGTATGCATCTCTGGTATAAACATCTCTACATTAGTGTCGGGGTTAAAACATCAGTTGTTTATCCCCTTAATACATAATACCTAAGAGCATTATTTATATTTTAATCAGCAAGGTTTCAAATAAATAATAATTATACTACATTTACGAAATTGTCGTGAATTAAAAAAAAACTAAACAAATTGCTACGACCTAAAACGGTTTTTTAATACCGGGTGTTAAAAAAAGATTGTAAAACATGTAAGGAGTAATAGTATGGACCAAAATAAACAAAAACAGTTATCTTCACCTTCTTCAGTTTTCTTTTTCGACAATTGTAGTTTTTTATCTGATTTTCTATTTTTTCTTGTAGCGTTTTTATTTTTTCTTAATTTTTTCCCAATAGTTAAATTACCGTTTTAGGTTTTGTTTCAATCACTGTTCCTTTTTTTCTTAGATAAATAATAAGATTTTTTTATTTATTTTTTGTGTTGCCGGATTGGTTTACTTTTTTTATTATGCTATGACAATTTTTAGATTCTACTTCCGTATATTATTCTCAAATTTCACTTCTTTATTTCTCATTTTTATTAAAATAATTCTTCTCAATTTCATCAAATTAAGTATGCAAGTTTTTATTTAATTCAAAACACGAGCCAAAACACTTTAAGTGGACTCAAAATTGGTCAAGTCGGTGGCAAAACAAATAAAACCACGTTCATTTAAAAATAATAGTCCTTAATAATATTCACGATAGTTACAATATGCCAAAATACGTATAACTAAAACATTTCAAGTGGACGTAAATCCGTTCTTGTTGGTATCAAAACTAAATAAAAACCACAAAATTTTTCGTTTCTTTTTTAAATAATAATAATATGGTGCGTAAAACACTAAACAAAATATTTCAAGTTGACTCAAATCAGGTTATTTTGTTGGTATCAAAACTAAATAAAAATCACAAAATTTTTCGTTTTTTTTAATAATAATAATATGGTACGTAAAACACTAAACAAGATATTTCAAGTTGACTCAAATCAGGTTATTTTGATGTCAAAATTACACAAAAGAAAAATATTTTTGTTTTATACCTTGTAATAAGAAAATAAAATACAAAAAATTCACATTCACTACATATCAAGCCGAATTTCTAAAAATTTTAAAAATTTTAAGAATAATGAAAAAAAAAGAAAAAAGTATAAGAGCTTTACAACATTCGGTAAATACCAAAAAAAATAAAATTTAAGAAACTGTCAGTAAATCTTCTTTTTATCATCATCTTCATTTTCTTTAGGTTTTTTCGACATCATCAGTTTATTATTTGATTTTCTCGTTTTCATTGTTTTTATTTTTTTTTCTTTAAATTGTTTATTTAATTTTTTTCTCAATCCAAAACCGTTACTTTGCCATGGTCCATGTTTATTAAGACTTTTTTATTTGTTTTGGTCTATACTAGTCTACTACCTCCTAAAATATTTTACAATCTTTTTTTAACACCCTGTATATGTAATGAAAAAAATGTTTTGTGTTGAACTAAATTAAAAAAAAATGTTTTTTTTTACAACAAAATAATTATAATAATAATTCTGTATACTAGATTCTAAAACTGGAAAAAACTGCTACATTTTCAAGGTAAGTTTTACTCTAATATTTATAATCAAATTCAAAGGAAACTGGGGTATATGGTTCTTCTAGAAAAAAAACAGTTTTCATGTTTTTTATTTTTCAGATAACCAGTAAAACACTGTGATGTTTAAATTATTGTTACTGTTAATCTTATATCGTAAAATAGAGTTTGGATTTAATGGACTTATAACAAACTTTATCTTTTTATAAAACTGAATTCAAATTGCAGTGTTGCGACTTGAATATTTGGAAATTTTGATTACAACAAATCGTGGAATTCTACCAAAAATATAAATTTTCGAGTGCTCAACTTTTTTATTACAAAGTAAACGTATTTTTTGATTCAAAAAATAAAAAATAGTTTTTAAAACGCTTAAAACGTACCTATGTATCAAACTAAGGGTAATATATGGGTTATTAGAGTTAAAAAAATTCTGCAATTTTAATTAAAGATTTTCTAGTGGTAATCGATTATGTACTTAATCCATTTTTTTTAAATTCCTAGCAGATTTGAATCCTACCTAAAGCGGATTATTGTCACTTAGCAGATTTTATTTTTATGTTTGCAAAGTTTCGTTATAAAAAAGTTATCTCTCAATTCTAACGATTTACGTTTTCGTGTTAATTATACATTTTGTTTCATTTCATATACAGTAAAACTTCTATAAATCGAACTTCTATATCTCGAAATTTTAATAAGTCAAAGTGAGTGGCTAATCCCGATCATTTACTAAAAGAAATCAATCCAACTTTTTCTCAATATCTCGAACCTCTTTAAGTCTAATTCGAAAAAAAGGAAAAATGAAAAAAATTCCGTCACCCCGAAGTCAAATGAATAAAATCTATATCTACACACATATACATTTTAAATTTTTGTTCTACTTTAAGAATTTATGGTTATTTATATACAAGGTGCGCCGGAACCCAGAGAAAAATGCCATGTAACGTAAGATACCAGGAACATGGAAAAAATGTTAAAAAAATTCTATCTATAAAAATTTCAATGTTATGAAAGTTTAAATTTTGCACTTTGACTTTATTTATCTCTATTGCAAAATAATTTTCCAAGTTTTTTTGCTACAGGCTATTAGAAGAGGAAATAAGGAAGCTATATCCTAAATTGCAACTCTGTTTATTTTCATTATCATTAAATAGACATAAAAAATGTCAAATGTCAAAAAATAAATGTCAAAATTTTTTGACATATAGTATTTTTTGTTCCTGGTACTTGACATTTTTCTCTAGGCCGCGAGATTTGACACACCCTGTATTTTAATGTTAATGCTGTTCAGCCGCATAAATTACAATTTCAAATGTCGATGTTCTCACATATGATCAATTTATTATTCAAAACCGCTAGGTATATG
The DNA here is from genome assembly GCF_015345945.1 of Tribolium madens. NCBI lineage: Eukaryota > Metazoa > Arthropoda > Insecta > Coleoptera > Tenebrionidae > Tribolium > Tribolium madens. Next base: position 2,130,945 of record NW_025400995.1, on the reverse strand, counting down.
TCGTGTCACATCGAACTAAATTCTGCAATTTATTTAGGTATTCGTATCAATTTATAATTTTTATATTTTCTCACTATATTTTCATTTAAAATTTCTGACACAAGGATAGTTAACAACAAACAGCAAAAACGAAATATTTCGAATTTTGGAGCATAATTAAGTCTCAATCCCTAATAATTAAAAGAAATTTTGCCACTGGAGCTAAAAAGTTGGCCAGAGTATATCTTGCGGCTGTATTTACAAGACAGTTAGTTACTTCTTTAATACTCCTGTCTTCAACTGGTTCTTTGATGCGATTTAAGTTTAGTATGCTTACGACATTCGCGGATAATCCACCAGTTCTGTGATGTTTTGTGTACAGAGATGAGTAGGTTCGTAATTTTTTTTCGATTTTTTATAAAAATTTCTTGGTTCATTTAAAGTAAAAAAATCCCATGTATCAACCAGTTGTTCACCCTTCTAGTTGTTATGTCCCGACTTGATAAATCGTTGAAAACCTGTTGAGTAGTAATTACGCCAAGTATGACAAATTAGCTATTTATTACTTAGTAAATTTACTCAAAATTCGCAAATCGATGCACCAACTTGACAGACTAGTTTAATAATGTTGGTCAGTGGGGCATTTTGGCCCCGCCTTGGTCGTTTTGTCGAATCAAGATACAAGAGCAAGTCGGATTATGCAAGAAATTTTTCAAAATTCAAAAAGTTAAGGAGGGGTAATTGTTAACTATTAATCTACTTGTTGTTTTTTATTATTTCCACCATTATTATGTGGTAGTCGGTGTCACAAAGCATATATCGCATATTCACGCTTTAATAAACGAATAAATGTGTATGATTTGTTTATATGTAACGGTATAAGACTTAAAATGCGGTTCAACTCAAAACCTCAGTATGAAATCGCGGCTCTTGATGAAGTAAAGTGATTTGTGGAGTGGTGTTCAAACACCGGCTAATTAAGGATAATTATGTAAGTTGATTTGATCATTTTTTGGTTTTTATCGAGAAATAAAAGCGAAAAATGTGGGTTTCCATGGTGCTTGAATTTGTTGTTGCCATCCAGGTTATGCATTTTTTCGGGTTTACTTTCATATGACAAGTCACAGTTACTCTTAATAAAATTAGCACCTAATAAATTACCCTTCACTAAAACATTTTAACGGTACAGTCAAAACAGTCAAAAATTGATCTCGTGATTTGTCAAATATGTAGTAATTTGACTGGCACATATTTGAGCCACTAGAAAATTCACTTGTCATGGTCGAGACTGTTGAAAATTTAGTGGAGCATAAGAAGCACCAAAAATGTCACTGAACTATTTAAAAGTGAAAAATTGGAAAATCCCTGTTACAGTTAGGAGCATCACAAGTGAGAAATTTATTACAGTCATTACTCTCAAGTTTAGATATTAGAATCGTCGAAATTGCGGTATTATTATATATTTAGCATTACAATTCAAAATTAATTGTACTATAATTAGCTTCTTATCTAAGGCGTAACAAATTCACACGCAACTTTTTTCCCAATATTTAGAAAAGTTGCTCTTGTTTATTTTTATTTTTTATAACTGATGATAACACTGCTCGAATTGGTAATTTTTTTTCGAGTCATTTTTTACAAACTGTGATAAACTATTTTAGATGACGGAATTTTTTTAATTAATTCAATTAATTCTTTCCGAATGACACAAGACATATTTTCCACTCAAACTTACTTGTTAATCCTTTGTTTTGTCTTGTTTTAATGGCCAAAAAAGGCAAAATATCCGTATAACGAATGTGCAATGTTTTACTTTGTCATGTCAGTAAAGTCCATGAAACAGGTTTCCGGTAAGCGGAGACTGCAGTGATTTCCATTTAATGGGGCTGCTGACTCCTGAGACTTAATATTTACAAAGTTGTAAAAGCTCGGTAATAAGATGCACTAACAAACACACTTAAGTCGGTGAAACTGCTACTCTATCACTTATATTGACATATTGTAAATAAAAATTCAAAGTATTATGTTTATTGAATTGTTTTTCCATATGTTTCGTTTTAGTTTGTATTTATTATTTTATTTGCCACTAGCCTAGATTCTAGTTCTTTCTATAACTGGCCGATTTTTAATGTTCTAGGATTGGTTGGTCTATGAGTAGCCAATGATTGGCTATTTTTACAAGTTTTTTTCTGAATTGCACCGCATATTTAATTATTGTTGGCCATGTTGGAGATGCAAGCTCCACCTACTTTGTTCAAACAAAATAGTACAATAATACTACACATTTCTTTCTTTTTGAAATAGGTGTTTGTAAATTTTCGATGTTAAAATATAAATTTGGGCTGAATAGAAAATTTTATGTGTCTGTGCAATAATATTCAAATTTTTAACGCCTCTAAAGTTTTAAGAAAACAATGAACTAATTAAATTAAAACAATCACTTTTAAACATTTATTTATTACTACAAAATCAATAAATTAAATTCGTTTGTTATATTAAAAAAAATTCAATAAATACCAAATGCTCTATCTATAAATTCTATCTATAAAAATTTTGAAGTTATGAGAGTTTAAATTTTGCACTTTGACTCCATTTATTTCTGTTTAAAAAATTAATTTAAAACTTTTTAGCCACAGGTTATTAGAAGAGGAAACAAGAAAGCTGTAGGTATCCTAAATTGTAACTCTGTTTAATGTTATTTGTGGCTTTTATTGGCAAATTTTTTGTACCTTTATTAAATACATATAAAAACACATATACAAGATTATCAGTAACATTAAGTAGACATAAAAAAATGTCAAATGTCAAAAAATAAATGTCAAAATTTGTTGACAGTTAAAAATTAAAAAAAAAAATTTTTCCATGTTCCTGGTACCTTATCTTACTTGAAATTTTTCTCTTGGGCGCGAGTTATTCTGACACACCCTGTATGTTTAAAATGTAAAAAATTATAAAAATAGTAAAGGATTTATTTTACTTAACACATCGAGTTATAAAAATGGCTTAAATGTAATTTAAGTCAAATTTTTAAAATGGAAAAGGGTCAGTTTTTAGAAACGTAAAACTCTTTCAATGAAAAAGAGACAATGTTTTACAAAACACATTGTGAATGTTATTTTTTCAGAATTACATTGTTACTTGATAAAAACTTATTTAGAGAAACGATAATAAAACGATAAAAAAATTGTTGAAACAACTGTATTTGTTTTGTTTTTTTATTTGTAAAAATCATAATTAGAGGAAAGCAGCTTTTCCTAAATCATTTTAAGCAAACTTATTTGTGCTTTACACATTATAGTATGTCTAGGTAGATTTGTGCACTTTCAAATTTGATTAAACAAAATGATAGCCTAAATACGTTTTACAGCTTTTGTTAATTACGTTGTAATTTTTACATGGTTGAAAATGGGTGGTAAGAAGTGCAAAAGGTAGGTTACATCATTAAATCATGTCTTTAAAAGTTTTGTTTTTTACTCTATGTGTTTCAGCTTGCTGGATAATTTTTTAACTTTTGATTAAGTTTTCTAATAATTTACTGCATAATAGTCGGATAATTGGACGCAAATGCGTAAATTTACCCCACAGTATTTTTTAAATTCCATTTTATAAAAAAAGTTGTTTTTGTTTTTATTTTTGAAATATGTATGTTGTAAAACAAAGAATTGATTATTATTTTTCAAAATTTCAAGTAAGATGTAAGATTCCAGGAACATGGAAAAAATATTGAAAAAACTTTATCTGGCAAAAAATTTTGACATTTATTTTTTGACATTTGACATTTTTATGTGTATTTAGTAAAGGTTCAAAAATTTTGCCAATAAAAGCCACAAATAACATTAAACAGAGTTACAATTTAAGACACAGCTTCCTTATTTCCTCTTCTAATAGCCTGTAGCAAAAAAAAACTTAGAAAATTGTTTTTCCAACAGAAATAAATAAAGTCAAAGTGCAAAATTTAAACTCTCATAACTTCGAAATTTTTATAAACAGAATTTTATTAACCAGGTTCCTGGTACCTTACCTTACATGGCATTTTTTTTCTGAGGCGCGAGTTCTGGCGCACCCTGGATATCACGCAAAATATGAAGATGTACATAATGAAACATAAGCAAAAAATAACATGAAACTATATCGACAACTAGACACAAAAAAATATTTTAAAGTTTCATAGTTACAGCAAAATTTTTCTTAGGTGCGCACAATTCACCCCACTTTCCCCTATATCAGATTTAGCATCGTAAAATTTTGTTTTTTTTATTTCGGTGTCACAATGAGCTTAAAATGCAATTTTGTGACAGTTTTTTATGTAAAACGTTGGCCCTCACTGGGCATAGACCGTCGTTTTTAAGTGAGAAATTGTTGCAATTTAACGTATTTCACCGAAACGAATGCAATTTACGCCATTTTTTATTTAAGCAAGTGTCAAAAATTTTAACTGTCAAATATAATAATAAATTCAATTTAAAAAGCACTCAAAAATAGTGTAAAAACGCGTGTTACAACTTCTCATTGTGATATTTGTGGATTTGTAACACTCGCCACTGCGTGGCATGTGTCCAAACCACTCATATCACAATGGGAGTGTTTGTAACACTTGTTTTTTAATATACTTTTTTATCCACGCTCAAAAAATAATAAGATTTCATTGTTTCTTTACAGATTTCTGTTTTTTCACGGAAATTTTGTTTTTATAATAAGTAGGTAATTGTTCTTTTCCGGCATGACGAAGTCTTTATCAACGTGGTTGATTTACTTACAAATTCAGTAAAGCACAACCATATCGATAAATTATTGCTCCATACATCAACTTATTGATTTGTGTTGTAATTATAAAAGAAAAACGAGCTCATAACTTGAAAACGAATAATAGAATAGTATTAATACTATCTCAATTTAAACAAGAACAGTATCTTTGTAACAATAATACTCTATTTGTTTATTGCTTTGGTGGCACTGTACAATTAACAAATAATGTAGAGCTTGTTCATTCCGAGATAAACATCGGTGTGCGAATACCAAATTTGAAAATTTGTTTCAGAATGCGATTCCTCGTGTTATCCATCCTGGCCCTATCCAGCTTGTCGCAAGCTCAAGAAAGTGCTCAATACCTCCACAATGCCATAAGAGACTTAAGATATATGAAAGGCCGTCAGACACTAAAACGAGTGGACACGACACCCGAGCCCGAACCAACGGCAGCCCCGGCCCCAAAACCGGCCGAAAGACGCATGCAGGGGGGGAAAAGTGTCCCCCCTTTATCCCTGACAAAAGGCGAACTTGCAGCTTTGTACGAAGCGGCAGTTTCAAAAGGCGAAACAGTCAAATTAGACGCGGGAGACAACTCCTACATCCATGCAGCTGTACACGAAATGAGTGATTCCCCGAGTTATGGACATGAAACTAAAGCGAGTGAAGGGGACGATGGGACAGGGTATTATTATTACTATTATCCAGTGAAGAGTTTTTTAGATGATATGGCCTCGCAATCGACTTTGGTAAGTCAAGTGGTGAAACCAGAACAAATCACTCAAATAACCATTTTAGAATGACTACCAATATAGCTCCACCAATCACAAACCCACGTCAGAAAAACCACATTATCAATATCACTCACATACACACCAGGTAACTTGTCGAAAAAAAATTGTGGTTTTTCATTTGTGATAATTGTAGCACAATGTTAAAATAACTTCGAGTAAAGAAATGGTCCCGGAAAAAAAGGACAAGAAGGCCCTGGAGCCCCTCTTCATGGCCATTTCGGGTTTTATCGGCATGGCCGTGATGTTCGTATTATCAGTGCTTGTTTTTCCCAAGTTTGGGATTAAAAAAACACGGGGGAATATAAAGGGTGGGATTAAAAAAAACGAAAGGATTACTGATATCGCCCGAGTTGCTTTGCAAGCAATCGAAGGGAAGGATTGCGCTGAACGGTTTGCTTGCGAGTTGGAGAAAACAGCTCGAGCTTTTAATTTGCAAGATAATCGATTTGTGAAGTGAGTAGTTGGATTTTATTTCGAGTTGGTGTTGATTTTCTTCCAGGTTGTTGAAGAGAATGGCCCCGAGTTCGTTTGGGAAACAAATGGATAAAGTTGGGAGGAATAATAATAAAAGACTTAGGTGCACTGCGATTCCTTGTAAAAAGAAAAATCCGCCGAAAAAGAAGGCAGGCGCCCAGAAGAAACCCTAATTGCCACCAAAGTTTTTAATTTAGGATATTTAACTTATTTATTTTTTATTTATTTGTACATTTTACTGTTAAAAAAAAACAAACAATATACGCATGAAATTATATTTGTTTTACTCATTGAAAAAAGTAGCATAAAAACTGAGAGAACAAATAAAAGAATGTATATAATAAATAAATATCTTCATTGCAATAGATGCATGTACAGTCTTAATTTTGTTTCCTAAATACAAAGAGCAAATGATCTTAAAGTATATACACACAAATTTTATGACATACAAACTGACATACACAATGTTAAAATATTTTAGTTTTTACACAGTACATTTAGTAAACAAAAGCACTACAATATTAAGCAGGCTATATCAGTATTATTTTCCTATAATAAAATTTCAGTGAAGTGTCAATAAATAATCCGTTAAAAAGCACAAGTGTGAAAATAATCCCCCATTTATTGCTTACATAAACAAATTTGTGTTTCAGTTGCACGCAACACTTCAAAAATCACTACACTATCGACTATCTACCAAAATGGAGATCACTTAAACACCGATTTTCCCGTGTGATGCAACTGATTTGTGATTAGACACAATCATATTTGAGCAAAGCTGCTTGTCCTTAATCTAAATTCGACAATAATTTCCTAAACGAGACCACAAACTTTGGTTTTTCAATTAAAATAAAAACTATTTTGGCTTTCAACTAGAAACAAATATATAAAAAACGACTTACAATTCTTCATGTTACTTATAAAAATATCTAAATAGTAAGATTATCAATTGTGGAATTCTTTCAAATGGAATATAAAAAACTCATATGGCACCAAGAATAACATATTAGTCACAAAGTCCGTGCAATTCTGCATAATTTACAATAGCTCGATGTAGAAATTCATACTGCGCCTAAAAACACAAATCTCAAACAATCACCAAACAAAAAAAATTAAAAAATACTTACGTATGAACTTATAAGTCCGTTTCTTTGCGAACGCAATTTTCGCGTTACTGTAAACACGTCGACACGTTTTTCAGTCCGTAATTGTTGGACAAGAATCGTCAGTCCGACAAACATTGAACTCCTATCCGACCCTAAACTACAATGGACCACCATAGAGGGCGAACAGTCATTGTGGACCAAAGCCGACTGCGACTGGTCGACGAGCTCAGTCAACCCTCTCGTCACCTCGGGCACCTGCCACAAAAGTCATCATTTTCAGCGCATGCTGTATAATGTTTCAGAAAACAACGCAAAAATATCCATTTATAATAAATTGATATAGTGGTTCAAGGGAGGTACAGGGAATAACATAATATAATAACAACATTTTTAACCAATACAGGGTGCGCCAGAACTCGCGCCCCATAGAAAAAGTAAGATACCAGGAACATGGAAAAAATTTCGAAGTTTTTTTTTGACTCCATTTATTTCTGTTTAAAAAATAATTTTCCAAGTTTTTTAGATATAGGTTATTAGAAGATGAAACAAGGAAGCTGCATCCTAAATTGTAACTCTATTTAATGTTATTTGTGGTTTTTTTGGCAAAATTTTTGACTTTTACTAAATAATTATGAAAAAAAAATCTCATACAAGATCATCAGTTTCATTAAATACACATAAAAAGTGCGGTTTTAAGGGCAACGGCCAAAATACTCAGTTTTTGATTTGATGCCAATGAGTTCAAGATCTGTTATACATGTTGTGTTCCGGTACACTAAAATGTGTTATTTTTACTGCTTCCACGAATATTCCCATATAAAGTACGATTTAAATAAGAACCCACAAAATGATTCTTAAAGTAGACCAAAAATAAATAAACGCGGAACCCACGATTTGTGAATCACGATTCGGGATTGATACAGGTGAAAGCGACCCCCGAAAATAGAAAAACAAACTATCTGCTTAGAATCAACACAAAATCGGAAAAAAAACTCTAAGCAGCAAAACATTTTTTATGAAACTATAAAATAAACTAAATTTCATAATATTAACACAACATTGAAACAGTGTTAAATATTTGTTTTTGTTTTTGAATAAAATAAATTTTTTTAAATAAAAATTCCATTAAATCGGTCCATTTTAAGCACCTCTCCCCTAATCAACGTACAGCGTGAATACAAAGTATGGAACCAAGCGGTTTTATTTTAACCATTTGTCTCCAGAAAATAATAATTAATATAAATTAAAGTAATATAAAAAATATGATCGTATTTTGCGAAATTTTCTTTTGATTTTTTTTGTCAAAATTGCAATTTATGTAATTTTTTTTTGAAAAAATTAAATGTAAAGTAAATAGTTGTAATCCTTAGATCATAACCTTCATGAGAAAAATGGTTTTACAGTGAACTGCCATTTAAAAAAAAATAAAAATTTTGTAGAACTCAAAAACAAAAGAAAATTTCGAAAAATTTTATTTTTGATATAGAACATCACATTTTTATAGTACTTTATCATTCATCAATTAATTTCTCTAAAAAATAAATAGTTTAAGCAAAAAACGTTTGGTTCCATATTTTTTGTTCACCTAGTATATTGGTTCCTGAGACAGCTAGAGTCCCTTAAAGATGGCGACCCAAAGGTCTTTTAGTCTCAATTATTTCAGTTATTAGTTGAAATTATTCTTATTTTTTCTGGTAATATCATTATTAATTGTTTTTTTATTTCAATGATTTTCAATATTTTATTTTCAATTTTTTCTTCATATTTTCATGTTCTGGTTTTCTACTTTTTTTCTGACTCATTTTTTTCTGTTTTGAAATTTTTTTACTAGACATTTCTAGAGGCTTTACATTTTTTGTACAATGTTTTTTTCTGTTTTGCCTTTACTGGATTTACTTTTTAAGTTTTTTTTATATTTATATAGTCTTATATTTCCTTATATTGAATGTGTTTGCTCTAAACGTTTTTCTTTCATAGTTCTTTCCTATTTTATTTCTCGTTTTTTTTCCTCATTTTTACAGATTTTTTTTTACTTTTTTATTAGTTTTGTGCTGTTTTTACTATTTCAATATACTTTTGTTTATTTCCTTCTCTGTCTCCTGTTTTTACAAGCCTTATCATCTGTTGTTTAGCTTTTGTTTTTTGTACTATTTTTGTATTTTACCAAAATGTTTTTTTTTTTCATTTTCACATTTTTATAGTATTTTATCATTCATCAATTAGTTTTTTCAAGAAATAAATATTTTAAGCAAAAAACGTTTGGTTCCATAGTTCTTATTCACCTGGTATTTTTTAAGTAGAAAATGGACGCGTGTAAAAAAATAAACTCATTTTACATTTTTATGTAGTTTTGAAAAACAAAACAAAAGCTGGGGGCCCCAAATTACTCTTCTTATTTCTCTTCTCAACGGCATTTTTTGGTGCATTTATGATTGAAAAGGAAAACAAAACCCCAAGAATTAAGGTTGCGTTTGGGGGAAAAAAAATTCTAAACCAATAGATTAAGTACCAAAAAATTATCTTTGCTACAAATTTTAGTAAATTTATTTATTGAAGAGTGTGAAACACATTGACGCAAAATGTCAACAACTGTCAGAAGTGTCAAATTGAATGATTGACATCCAACGCACTCTTGATTAAGGTTTTTTTTTAAACATAAAATTTAGGCCTTTTTCAGCCATGAAAGTTTCGCGATCGATAGTTTTTTCATTAAATTTTTATTTTCTATCTTTGCTTAGTCTCCGCATTTTGCCGTTTTTCATTTTTAGAGTGTCCAAAAATTGCTACTGCGCGAGAGAGTAAGTTAAATTAATTTTTACACGGGTTGAGAGAGTTGGAACTACCACGTTTTAGTAATAAAGAATTTCAAATGTCAAAAAATAAATGTCAAAATTGGTATCTTATCGCTAGTTCTGACACACCCTGTATAAGTTTTGTGCAAGAAGACGTTATTCCCTGTACCTCCCTTGAAGCGAAAATATCCGTTCTGTTGTTAAAATTTAGTTTTATTCACTTCTTAGACACGCAATGTATACAGTGTGTGTCGGAAATAAGTGCCACTCACCTCGCCGTCAACAGTGGGCCATCCATGATACTGCAAATGTATGACTCTCTGATCTTCACAATCGCGACTTTTGATGTACATTTCGCGTCTTGTGTAATAAGGACAACTTTCTGCTTGTTCGTATCTGACAGTAATGTGGTCGTAAGTCCCTTCGTCTTCATCCGGCCAATATCGGGGACATTTATTTTCGCCTAATTCTGACAACATAACAATAACACTAATTCCTTGCTCGGAGATCATTCTCCAAAAATCATTAATGGTCGATTCTGTCGGATCTTGTGTTATAATAAACGATTCGGTATTGTCGTAACCTTCGATAAATGATGCATTTATGTAAGTGGAATGTTCCTTGCCCGATAGTGGGGTTAATATAACCCTGTTTCTATCATATGGAATGACTACGTCTGATCGATTTTTTTCCCGATTTTCATCACCTTTCGCAACAGAGCATGATTTACGGTCCTCAAAAGCGTTTAGTATATTCTAAAAAAAAATAATTATTACATAACTAGACAAGAAGTGACTCACTTCAAACTCCTCCTCTAATTTACATTTCGCTTTGTCTTTATCACATTGTCTTAATTTGTCTACTGTCACTTTCAATTCGTTGGCACTGATTTCAGTGTCACCATATTGAGCTACTTCCATTAGAGCGCGGTAAATAAATATGTATTGTTTCTGGAATAAGTGACATGGAAAAACTGTATTAGTATACCACTAGACGTACCAATGACTGAACCAGGAAATTTCTTTGGTGTCTCAAATCGCATATTGTATTGAAAATTGATACATGTTCCTCCTCTTTCAACTGTTGCAATAGACAGTCTAGTGCAACTAAAGTACCAGTTCTACCAACTCCAGCACTACAATGGATTAAAATACACCCTTTCTCAATCGAGTATGCCTCATTGACGCGTTTTATGAATTTGATAATGCCGTTTGGATGTTCCGGTGCCATGAAATCTTTCCAGACGAGATAATGATATTGTGTTATTTGTCGTTCTTCCTTGTCTTTCCCAGGGGCATTTCTTGCGATTCTTAACTCTCTTACTATATAATCTGAGTATCTAGTTTCCTGTACATGAGTAACTGTTATATCACCAAAACACTTATCACCGTCACATTTATCAGGCCAATATTTCGCACATTTCGTTTTACTATATTCTTCTAAATTAGTGAGCATTAAAATCAGTTCGAGATGTTGTTCCCAAATCATCCTCCAAAACTCGTTCACTGTTGTATCCATAGGTCCTTGTGCACAAATAAATTTCTTTCGTTCCTTGTACCCCATTACAAAGTTTGCATTTATGTAATCGGATCCTGCTATACTATCAATTTGTGATAACTTGACTCTAGTCTGGTCGTAAGCCTTGATATCTGGATACCGATTTTTGTAAACATTTTCTCTTGCGTCGGACGCTCGAGTCGTCCGATCGGAAAATCTATCAGGTAGCAATTCGAATTCTTGTTGGAAGCCATAATCTGAGTCTCTGTGTCGCTCTATATAGGCTGAGACGAGCTCCCCTTTGCTAATGGGGCACATATCGGGAGGATTTAGAGATACTAAGCGTTGACGACCCCGTAGGCTCCTGTACAAATGCCTAAGTCCAATTATTAACAAAAAAATATATGTACGACAATAAAATAAATACAGGGTGTTCCCTTTTCAACTCAAGTTAACTCACAGCACTTAAGCATTTGTTACTCTATGACCTGACAATTACCTGAGGGAGGTCCTAAATGTGATTTCCACAGCTTGAGCATGGGCTTGTTTTGTGTAATGATGCAAAATGCATAAAGCCCCCAATAGTAGAAGCACTATCATTACCAAACCGCACAAAATCTGAACTACTAGACTTAACGTGCCGGTCAAGGGGGCTGCTACGACTTCAGGCCCGGGATTCATCATCACTAAATAATTACTATAAGCCGCAATCGTCGACGATTTTGTGCTATTACCATAAACTACAAAAAACGGATAAGAAAAATTCGAGTAAAACGACAATTATACCTATAATCTCGACAAATCCAGTATAATTACTACTAATATCAAGTGTGCCATCAAAAGGTGGCAATGGGTCACTTAACCGTTCCTCCCTTCTCACCCTATTAACTGTACTATTAATATCATCTTTTTTAATCTCTCGGGGTGTATTATACGGACGCAAACCAATACACTCATCACATTGGTTACTCGTCAAATTAAAAACTTGATCATCCCCCAAAAACACCTCCCCTTGGAATGTTTCACTAAAACTTAATCAGTGCAAAAGCGAACCTATACAGGGTGAAATGGAAACATTTGCCATGCAAAAATCTTACGTCTAAATCTAAATACAACAACAAATGTAAAATTAGTTAAAAACCTCAAAAACTTCGTATAAAACCTTTCCCAAAATTGCCTCAAAATGGCTACTATTTTCACACACGCATATTTTTTATAGCTTATAATACATACAGAGTGACCCAGGGGTGCGTGCAACCTTCATAACTTTTTTCTATCCAAGCTATTGACACATTTCAAAAATATCTTTATTTAATACAGAATGTCCCAAAATAAAATAAATGAAAATCCTCAATTTTTGTAACATTTTTGAATTTGCCACTAAATTGTCGATATAACGCACCCAGTTTAAGTAAATTTATTTCAGAACACAAAAAACTGTCTTATTAATGTATCTGTATAAAAATAAATTTAATAAAAATATAGGATGCAAGATATTAACATGAAAAACAAAAAACAATTTTTGGACCCTAATCTAATAACTAATTTATTGTTTTGTGTTAATTTCAATTTTTTTGTATGAATTGCTTCGAAAGTTCTTTCATTCTCTGCAAACATTTAAAAAAAAGATTTTTAAGTAGGTATTTTTACTTTTAGTTAAGTTTTTTCACAACTAAAATGACGACAAAAAAACTTTAACTTGAAAAACACTATGTTTTCGCTGCAAATGAAAATCAAAAAATTGGATATTTAAGCGTGTTAGTCCTTAAATCGGGACAAATCAGAACCCAAACGTAAAATAGGACAAGACAATATAAACCTAAACATGACTAAATCAGGACAGTTGGTCACTTATGCCAATTTATGTGTTAAAATAGCGTTGTGCATAAACCCACAAAAAAAATCATAACTTTAGAACCATTCAAGATAACGTAACCAATTCTTTTCCAGTCGATTCCTCAAATTTTAACGCATCTTTTGAGATAAAAGTAAACTCTGAGTCTATGTTCTATCGCCTACTACGATTTTTTAAAAATGACAAATTACAAATGGCAATAACTCGACTTTTTTAAATGCAACACCCTATATTTTATTGCATCATTGCATGGCATTTTTTTATGAGTTTTTTGTCGATGTAGGGTTTGTGGGGTCTATTTTGCATAATTTGTAAGGTTTCTGCAAAATGAGAAATGTTGATGGTTTTTTTTTGAAAAAGACGATGTCGTAAAATTTAACACATCAATACAATTCTGCAAAAAAATATGTTTCAACAAAATGAAATTGTAATAAAAACAATTTTAGTAATTTTTACAAGAACAGGAAGGGATGATTTACACGAAACAATGTAAAAATTTTGAGTTTAATTATAGAAAATTCTCAAATAAGTCACCATCATGTTCTACACAAGCTGCTAATTTTCTAAGAAATAAACTCCAACTCTAGCAAGCCTTGTTTCATCAGTTACATGGAAGGCTTCTGTCAAATTTTAGGACAGCGGTCAACTCTAGATTCCTTTTTTTTTGAAAAAAAAAAAAAAAAAATCAACATTATTTATTTTGCAAAAATTTTACCAAGCAGATCCCACAAACCTATATTGGCAAAAAGCAAAAAATTTAGACCGCATTGTTTTTTTAAATAGCAATTTCAAGTTAATACGTTAATACCCAAATTGTTGTGGGTTTTATTTTTTGTTTTGTCCATCTCAATATTTACAATTGTTTTTATTTTTTGTGTTTTTTTTATTAAAACCATTGTACATAATGTTTAAGTTTAAAAGCTTAATAATTTGTTTTTAATTTTTGTTATTTTTTAATTAATTATTTAATAAAAACTTATTTTTTTATTTATTTAATACAAATTTCGGTTGAATTATTAGAGTGAGATAAACACATTAACTAACTGTACGTGAGAAAGAAACAATGATTTTATTCGGTAATTCGGTATTGTGCTAATATTTATTTCTTCTTAATGAAAGAATGAATTTTCTACTATCGAATAATTCAAATGACAGACAACTATCGAATTATTCGTTAAGATTCATTCGATTATGCCCATCACCAGCAATAAAATACAGTGTGTTGTATTAAAAAAATCGAGTTATTGTCATTTTGAAAAAATCGTAGTAGGCGATGGAACATTGACTCCGGGTTTGTCTTTATCTCAGAAAATGCGCTAAAGCTTAAGGAATCGACTAGAAAAAAGATGGTTAAGTTATTTTGAATGGTTCTAAAATTATTAATTTTTCTGTGGGTTTATGCACGACGCTATTTTGACACAAAATTGACATAAGTCAAAAACTATAAACAAAGTCTATAAAACAGACAATTTACTTGCGAATTCAAAAAAAAAAGAACTTAGTTGTGCATCTTATTTTGAGACATCTTGTATTGAATAAAAATATTTTTGAAATGTGCTTCATTATCGGACCTTGCACCCCTGGATCACCCTTTATATTTTTTGTCATTTCTACAGGATGATTAATTTTTTTTTCTCCCATTGGTGGCAACATTTGGCAAATGTTTCTCTCCCCCTTGTGGTACAAATACCTCGTGAACATTTCGGCGACGTATGCACCCCCTCTCGGCGTCCGATGTGCCTCTTGGTACGAAACAATCGACAAATCTTCAGGCGCCGGTAATTCAGCTAACTTCTGTTGATCTTCCATGCGCACTAGATAAATCCTATAACAACAAATCGGACCGTTACGTTCCGAAACGCGAGGAACAAGAAGTTTAAACAGCCATTTTCCTTGCTCCTCCATTTTCAACCAATACAATTGCGACAATTTTTGTTTATCGGGTAACATCGAAGGCATAGTACAGTGCAATTCGACTGCTTCACCGTTCTTTTTGGTACGTGTTACGCCACTGATCTTGACAGTGTAGTTGGTATTAGCCGAAACGTTGTTAAATCTTGTATTGAAGGTGTTTTCGCGGACGCTTTTCAATTTAGGACCCCACGTGGTGTGCTCGAGCAAACCTTGGTCGTTTATAAACGACGCACTGCCCTCTAAATGAACCTAAAAAAAAAACAATTATTAAATAAGTTAATTTATCAAAAAATTGTAATTACGTTGTATGAGATTATGATCCCGTGAGGTTTGATTGGTGCTTGCCAGGTCACGTGAACAAATGACACTTGGCTGATGTTGTCAAACCTGCATTGAATTGTGGGTTTGAAGGGTGGGCCGGAAATGCCGTCCATTGTTGTCCCATTGACAACTTCCGAAGGGGGCCCACAAATACCACTATACTCGCTACAAGCAGCCACTTGAAAATAGTAAGTCGTGGCGGGGTCCAACTCGGAAAACATGTGGTAATTTTCCTTGGAAGCGGGATGAATTGCATTAAATGACGAGTTGTTTGTTTTTAAATAAAGAGTGTAATACTGGACGTGGTCTTTCAGATCTTCCGTTGGGGTGGACCAACTGATTGTAATTGAGCTTACTGTCACTCCTGTGACTTTCACTTCCGGTATAAAAACCGGATCTTCTGACAACATGCGGACCGGGTCACTGTAGGAATACTGACTTTTGCCTTCAGAATTTTTGGCCAAGATGCGCAGTTTGTATTCGGTGTTGTTTTTGAAATTGCCCTTGAGGACATGTGAGCGTTTCTTCCCGTCGATTTCTTCCTGGAAATAGATCCAAGTGGAGTCGCCTGATGACATGTATTGGATGGTGTAGCGCAGGTTTTCGGGGTCGTTGCCGTCATTAACAGTCCAGTTAAAGTAGATTTTGTCAATTCCAATCGCTTTGACGAATTCAATACTAACTTGGGGTTTGTCTAGGACTAGAATAGCGGAAGTTGCGTTGGCAGTACTGTGACCGGTTGAAGCCACACATGTGTAAGTCGCGTTGTCTTTTTTCGTCACTTCTTTGATTGTTAGAGTTGTGTTTTTCCTAGTGTCGTTTAGGGTTTTTGTTGACCACAGCTCAGCCGGTAATGAATCATTATCTCTAAACCATTTTATTTCCTCGAGAGGATATCCTTCAATGACGCAATACAACTCGATGTCTTTGTGGAGTTTTGTATGAATTGGAGGTGATATTTGTACTATTTGTGCAGGCAGAGTTACATTCAATGTTATTTTACAAAAGTCTAAGTCAAGCTCGTTTTTGTGTGTACTGTGACAAGTATATTCTCCTATATGTTTCAGATCCAGGTTCACAATATGCAAAATTGACACTTCTGATTTTTTACCCGATTGCGTGTTAATATTTTCGCTCTCCATTTCAAGTTTAAACCTAAAAATGACATTAATGAAGAGTCCTCAATTTCAAGCTTCCACAAACCCATTTTCCCCATCAGTGATATTTTTTTCACAAAATGTCCACAAAATAAAGCTGTCAATCCATTCAGACTTGCAAATTATCGTCACATTTCCACCAAAAGGCAACTGGTTTGGGTTATAATTTAATACTTCTATTGTTACAGCCCTTTCGTCGTCCTCAGGATCTGAAGAAAATTAATTAAACTATTTAACACAACCCAAACCGGCGTTAGAATAAAAACTGTCACACACACAAAATCAAAGAAACTCACCAACGGCGTTACATTTTACATAATATTTCGAGAAAACACAAACAATTAAAAAAATACTAAAATAATGGGCTTGGCATGAGAACATGGCGCCTTTAATTTCGAGAACAGATCTACGTTTCACAGCACGAAAATACTACGAATCACTGGTTTTTATCTCCAACTACTAATACACTGCATCTTTTCGCATTTAACACCATAAAATCATAACATTTTCCATTTAAAGTTTGCCGACATTAGTTTGTTGATGTAGAAGCCATTTTGGATTCAAATAAGAATATTCTAGTTCCATTTGTTTCCTCTAGAGGGCCCGACCAGTCCCATTACATAAAAGTTGCATAACACCAAAAACCTAAAACTGGTTTTTGACTAAATTTCGGCAATTGTCAAAATTTGACATTAAAATTACAAATTAATTTGTGACATTACTTTTTTTAATAAAAATATATAAAAAGCGTCATTACATAAGCGCAAACCGCCCACGTCCTACATCACTTCATTAATAGGAAATTAATTAAATTGTATTGTTGTGACGTTACAATGACATCATTTCTATGTCATATGAATAAACGGAAAAGTAGTCACTCATCGATTTTATTATACCACGAATTAATTTTATTAAAAACCTGTATAAAGTATTTATGGTCACAATAAAATTATTTTTAGTCTTATTTAATTATTACTTTACTAGTCCATTTTTTATCGGTACAATGACCTAAATCTTTTATTTTTTATAAAAAATTTGGTTATCACTAAATTGGTGGAGGCGCCGGGCAATAAACCATTACAACTTTTCAGATTGTAAAAATTGTCTTACGATTTAGTAAAAAGTGTGAAATAAACGTTTTAGTATTTGTTTTTTGTCAAAATTTCGAGTGGTGCAAAAAATGTCAGTGTGTATGCAACCCAAAATACACTTCTAAATCCCAAATATAAAAATAAAAATTGTGTGCTTGCTTTGTTGTACGGAATTCGTAGTTAAAGTGTTTAGGGAATCCCTAAAAAAATCGTATTAGCACACTGCAAACAATATTAAATCCGTGGTAAAATCCGCAATTATTGTTGATGATACCTTTAATTATATTTTATGGGATTTCTCATAATAAAATAACGCTACGTTTGTGTTTCATATAAACAGATCCGGTGTGGCATAGAATTACAGATAGGAGTAAGCGTAATGCTAATTATCTCATTGTATATTTAAGCGCATGAATAATAGAATAATGGTAACAATTCAGAGAAACCGTCAAACTTTTTTACGTCGCCCTTTTCTCACTTAGCATTTAGTATAGAGTGACTCATGAAGTTTGTAAATTACATGGAAACTTTTCACGAGATAATTGCACTCAGGGCAGATTATGCGTCACCTGTATCAAAAATTGAGATTTCTGACCGAAAAATAAAACGGTACCATGAGCAGCGACCTTGGTTGGCTCGTCACCTTGTCAGTGGCGTGGCAATTTGGTTATTAGGCTATCAGATCAGTAATAAATTGTTGTCAATTCCGGGAGCACTCCATATAGCTATTAAATCCGGTATCGCGAAATAGTTGCGAGCGACAAGTCTAGGATTTAGGAAAAACCCGTTCGTCTAATAATTATAGAAACTGACTTGTAATTTTATACAAAACTTAGAAACAGAAAGATTGCGGAACCTGATCTAGTATAGGCATGCATGGCCTGCGGCTTTGTTTATAAACTATTGACCGTACAAATCAAAGAGATTTTACTCAAAGCATATTTTTTCAGCAAAAACATTACTTTGACATAGAGTTGCGCCCGTTTGTGAAGTTAGCCGTTTTCCTAGAATCGGTCATTTACAAACTGCTATTATGTTACTTTAATTATTTCCACCGGCTATAGCTTTAAATTTAGTTTCGGCTAATTTGCAGTATGGGCGCAGTAAAATATTTTGAGTTACGTCCCATCTGGCATGATTTATGTCAAACTCATTGTTATTTTACAGTGCGTTTTTGTTGTTTCAATAAACCCATCTCATACACGTTTCATTTATTTCATGCATGAATATTTACAAGTTCGTCGAAATTAGGTCGTAATAGTGTCAATCGATTGACAGGATTTCTTAGAAGATATTAGTCGCCCCATTTACTTTCACTGGAATTAATCTAATTGCAAAATGGTGGATGCGCCCAATAAACATTTTTTATTTCCTAAACAAAATTTTGATTTCAATACAGAGTGTGCCGGAGAAAAATGCCATGCAAGGTAAGATACCAAGAACATGGAGTTTAAATTTTGTACTTTGACTATTTATTTCTGTTGGAAAAATAATTTTCCATAAAATGTCAAATGTCAAAAAATAAATGTCAAAATAGAATTTTTTCCATGTTTCCGGTATCTTATCCTACTTGAAATTTTTCTCTGAGGCGCGAGTTTGCAACTTGGTAAAATGATTGATTAATTAATTGATTTGTTCTATTAATAAACTCAATTTTGGGGTAATGTGGGGTCATTGGCCCTTCGATTTTGTTAATTTCCTTGTTAATGCTTAGAAAAATGTGGGTTGTGGTAGAGTCATCGCTTCTATTATTGCAATCTCGTAAAATTTGTTTATTTCTAAGTAAATTAATTCTTAGCGTCAGAGTTAGAGTTTGCAATTGAACGTAATATTGGTATTTTTTAAAACAAAAATAAACGGAATTGTTTAGATTTTCCAAGTGCCCACTCAAATTGTTTCAATAATTGTAAGTTTAGATTTTAATTAAAGTGGAACAGCAGGACGCTTCACCCGAATAAAGCCAATCGGTGACTCTGCAGGAGTTCGACTTTTACCTGCACCTAACCCCTGTCGAGGCACTAAAATATGATTTGATAATGATTAAAATACTGACTGAAATATGGTCATCAAATATTTGTTTAACCCGAGCTACACCTAGGTCAGCAATTGAATATTCTATTTCAATCGAGTGTGATGTCATACATTTCCCCAATTGTTTATAAATTCTTTCGGTTTTTTATTGATGGGGTTGCTGACGAAAATTGTCCTGAAAATTCGTATAAATATCTCGAACAGTCAAAATATCGGAATGTGCCTGCTGGTGGCTCTACATCAAAAAGTTCCAATTGTTGAAAATTATTTATTTTGCTTCGCAAACGCAAAAACTATTCTATTTTTATTTTTAGCGGTTTAATGCAAGTGGGCGACTTATAACAATTTGCATTTGTAAATGATTGGCAATAAACTTCACCAGTGGCGTGCGTGCCGGATCTGCAAACCGGTTTTGAGGAAAGGTTCCGGATTTATATTTATGTTAATAAAATGACTTTTCAGGAATTCAAATTAGAAGACACCGATGACAGTTTTCGATGATCCTAAATCACAGTGAAATTAATTTAAAATTTTAAGCGATGAGTGAGTCGTTAAATTTATGATAAGTATCTCCGGCGATCTTAATAAAGTCGTCGAGAATTGTTTTGTTAATAGAGGAAGTTTTTTTGGTCGTAAATATTTGGTAATTTGCATTCCTCTGATATGAGTTATAAATAATCCGAATATTGGTTTAATTTTAATTTATTGAAAATAGTTCGGCACAACCTACTCACAATAGCTGGCTTTGTGATTCATTCATAAATAATTCGTTTGAAGTTCAAGATAGCCAAAAATGATTTTTTTCCAAGATATGCGACAGGAATTTCGGTGGCAGGCGCCAGTTTTCGTAAATATTTGCCACCCTAACTGCGATTGTATTTTATGTTTTTTTATGTTGCACATCTGGCCGGAATCTTCCGGCGTGTCAAAGAATTTGTTTTTCGTTTGCATCGCGTTATTTATCAACTCCTTCAAAAGCCGCCCAAACTGTTTGAAAATAAAATAAATAATTCGGAATACTTTCATTTGACGTCATGTTAGAAATCGAAATATCACTAAAAATAAAAGATCTGTTGTATTTTCCTAACTTAAATGTTATGAATGAAAACGGGTTTCAAGATATAGATGAATCACCTAGCCCTAAGCGTAATGCCGAGCTTCCAAGATAAGCTCAAATAAAGACGATTTGTTTGTTTACTTTCGAGGCAACTGTGGAGCCAAACAACTAAAGCAATAAATAGAAGACATACACCGAATTACTTTCCTACCACAATCGCAACATTACTCAACTATGATGCCACCAATTCCCACTCGAGACGATTTTAGAAACAGAAATCCATAAAAACGCAAAACCAATTACTTTAGTGCACATTTTTCGAAATTTTGCTAACTGTATCACACCCATTAAAATACCACGCTTTTCTGATTTTTATTCTTGATTTAATAAAAGTATATAGAATTTTACAATAATTAGAGAAGTTACAGTTTTATTTTGTTGGTTACATTATTTTTTTTCTCTGTAAAATTGTTAAAGTTTGGGCAGTGCCTCCGCTGTCGGCAAAGAATTTTACTTTTTGCTGTATTTTCGTTTAAAATATTTTTTATATACAATACTACTAATCTTTTTTAATGAACTAACCCGAATTTAGGTATAGTTTCCGCTAGTATAACTAGTAAACACATTCACAAAATGTAAATTTAATTATTTTTGCCTCTTCTGATCGCTTTTATCATCTCAAAATTTCTACCTTGTGCGACAGAACTTGCGCCCCAGAGAAAAATTTCAAGAAAGATAAGATATCAGGAACATGAAAAAAATGTTTAAAAATTTTTATGTCAAAAAATTTTGACATTTATTTTTTAATATTTGACATTTTTTATGTTTATTTAATGATACTGATGATCTTCTATATGTTTTTTTATAATTATTTAGTAAAGGTACCAATAAAAGCCACAAATAACGTTATATAATGTTACATTTTAGGATACAGTTTCCCTTGTTTCCTCTTCTAGTAGTCTATAGTAAAAAAAACTTAGAAAAAAACTTAGAGTTAAAGTGCAAAATTTAAACTCTCATAACTTTGCAATTTTTACAAATAGGATTTTTTAAATATTTTTTCCATGTTCCTGGTATCCGGGGGTCGTTACAATTTTTTTTAGAAAGAGGCAACCTCATCGCAGTTTAAAAATACATATTTTATTACAAAAACAAAAACATGTTATACAAAATAGGATCATAAAACCATATTTTTTACAACGGAAATTATAAATGAAACCATAAGACATGAATCTCTAAAACCATAAATTGGAGTATAAAAGTGTAAGAAAAATGTAACACTTGGAAATCACAACATAAAATAAAAACTCTTTCAAAATACATTCAAAAAAACAATAATCAATAGAAATAAAAAAATTAAAGGAATAACTAACCAAAATCGTCGATCGATAAAAAAGTAAAAAAATGTTTAAAAAAAACAAGTTGTAAAATGACAGTGTTTTTTACTAGACGTGTGCAAAAAAGATTTTTTCCAATTTAAATTAAACACATTTGACAACTAAAATGACATATCACAATGGTTGCTTTTCACAACAAAATTGGAAAAAAACAGTTTACCGCTAACAGAATAAAACTTATTCCGAAAAAATGTCTTAGGCTAACTTCTAGGGGGGATACATGCCCCACCTTGCCCCCTTTAAACGACGCCCATGCTGGTTTTTCACTTTACGTGGCATTTTTCTCTGGGGCGCGACTTCTGGCGCACCCTATTATATTGCTCTAAGTTTTCTGACATAATTGGTTAATTAGTAAAAAAAAATTGGTATTAAAAAAAAACGTTTCAGGTAGTATGACCGTACTGAAAAATTTCAGCTTGACTCGAAAAAGGCAAAATGTTATATAGTTGAAAGATGAATGCTATCATCTCATGGCGCCAATGCCAAAATAAAAATAATCAGGAATCTGAAACAACAATGTGTGGACAACCGATGCCGGCGGCCATCACTCCATTTTTTTGGACACCGTTGCCGGCAGCAGAGGTACTGTCCAAACTTTATCTCCGATATTTACCGTTCAATAAATTGCTGATCAAAGTGACTTTGAAATTAACAGCAAACAGCAAATAAAAAATACTTAATTTTTGAAAAAATATCAGACAAATACAAATACAAATAGATAAATCTTAACTTAAAATTAAATATCCTGTTTAAATTTGTAACAATAAAAACGGAACATCCTGTATAAGTTACAATAACCAAGATACTTACGTTAGAAAACTTAAATTTTTTTTTATCGATGGTAAGGTCCAGTGATAAAATAGATTTTTTTTATATAGAGTGCGACAAAACTCGCGCCTCAGATGTAAGATAAAAAACCAACATGGGAAAAATGTTAACAAAATTCTATTTATAAAAATTTCGAAGTTATAAAAGTTAAAATTTTTCTCTTTGACTATATTTATTTCTGTTGGAAAAATAATTTTCCAAGTTTACAAAAAAGCTGTATTATTAAATTCTAACTCTGTTTAATGTTATTGGCAAAATTTTTGTAGCTTTACTATATAATTATAAAAAAAGCATATACAAGATCATTAAAATAGACATACAAAATGTCAAATGTCAAAAAATATGTGTCAAAATTTTTTGACAGATAGAATTTTAAAAAACGTTTCATGTTTCTGGTATCTTATCTTGCTTGAAATTTTTCTCTGGGGCGCGAGTTCTGACACACCCTGTATACAAAAGAAAGGAATTCCACAATTCATACAGAAAAAAAAATGAACGCGTTCTGAGTTGCGAAATATTCTGTAATATTCAGTGGCATATGAAAAAATTTTTGGTAATTATTAATTTAATTGATTTTTTTCTTTACTTTTTGTACATTATTTATAAACCTAGAATCTAGCTGCCTATCACGCTAGCGTGTTTTTTCCTTTTGCTAATTCGGCCTAGTCCCAATAAATTACCAGAACAAGGTTTTTAAAAATTTGACATTTAGGAGCTGTTATTGTTTAGATTTCACATATTACAAAACACAGGATTTTCCACGCTGAAAAATTATCATATTTATCTGTTAAATCAGGATTTACTTCTAAAATGGCACGGTAGAAAGTGTGTTATTTGAAAAAAATTAAAATTTTTGAGTTGGGGTTCAAAGTACGAGAAAAAATTAATTTTGATTGATCATCGCCAAAAGTAAGCTTTCCACGCCCGTTTTCGTGTTGGGCTTAGTCATAAGTAATTATACCTAGAAGCAAAACTTTGGGAAAAATGTATTTAGTCATATTTTGCAAATGTTGAAATAATTGCAATTAAGTTCAATTGAGTATTTTGGTGTCATGGGAGCGACTGGAATTCCAGGGAACTCGACATAAATTACCGCTTCTTACACTTCGCTACCTGGAAGTATTAATCGTTTAGTTCTAGGGAAAAATGATCAATTTAGCTTGAATCCCGCAAGGGATAATGTGGAAATGTTTGTAATCTAACGAGCGATCGCCCCAATTGGACAGGTGAACAGTGACCTATAAAATGACGCATGCCTTGTTATAGTAATTAGAGAAATTTCAGACTTGAAATTTTCTGTTAACCAAGATAGTAATTACTTCGGCCAAGAGCCCAAATCTCTGTTACACATTTACGATATAAGCCAATTATTTTTAATGAAAGCATTTTTTATATTTTTCTTTATGGTGATGCAATCAAGTAATATTTATTTATAAAGATGAAGACACAGGTTGAGAACTTCAAGATTTGTTTCAGATCGATACAGATTAATTAAAGAGCACCTGAAGCAAAACACTGCGTGTCAATTGGCCTAAACATTTCATTTGCAATAATTAACCTTGTGACTTAGAAATAATGAGCAATGTAAAAACTACATGTGGAAGATTGATTGTAAACATGTGAAAGTCTCAAATTACAGGAAAAGATGATAAATTAAGTACTAAAAAAATCAATTATGCCTGCTCCAATTTTGTTGAAGGCTGGAAGTGTGATTTTATTGATTGGCCTTTTCCTGACGATTGTATGTACATGTGACCAAAGTGTCAAAATACAACAATAATAAGTCAGCTTTTTGCCGAAAGCTCGTTAATTTATCCTCAACTTCCGCAATCCGGTGGAAGTGAAAGTAATTATCATTGAAATAAATCGCTATGGAAGAGCCAAACAAATTGTTACCAACTTGACGTTTTAGATCCGTGATCGCATTTTACGCGTGATATAATTTCGAATGAACCGTTCGTTGTTGGATCAGATCGATTTATTTTTTCTTTACTATTGATCTGTGGCAATGACGACAATGAAAAATCCAATAAAATCACTTTTCCCGTACTGTTTCCGCAACCAATTCATAATACTACTCTACTATTTTGAAATCAAACTGACCTTGCTTCAAAATCATTCAACAGAACACAGATGTCAAGACGGTTTGAATATTTTAATGAGTCAAGAATTTTTGATATTTCAAATACTTCCGATTGTTTTCTTAAAAGTCAATGTGATGCATGGGGATGCCCCAGCTTCACACAATTAAATGTTTGCTATTTTAAGTCAAATGTTTATAAAAAATGTTACAAAAATAAGCACCCTGTATAGAGTAGGTGCATGAATCATCTTTTACATTTGTGAAGTTGTAGTCAATAATCATTTTCATTATGGACCAAGAGCTATAATTATTAGAGATGGGTATAATCCATTTCATTGAAATTGGCATACCAGTAGGTCATGATTGTGTAAACCGCGCTTTAAATGTAAATATTAAGGTACTACATTTGTCACTAAAAGTGAGGTTAAGATAGTTAAAATTTTATTTTTAAAGAACCCTCTTTCAGAGATTTTCAGAGAGAGTTTATTTTCGTAAAAAGTTTAACACCCTATTTCTGGGTATAGTTTTAACACCAAAAACATACACTATTTGGTTTGGACAAATTGATATATTTGATTCCATTAACCTAAAACAGGAACAAAAAAAATAATTGTTTTCAAACATACCTTAGCGTCTATTCTAAATCTGGGGATCTGAAGAGAACTACTTTTAATTATAATTTGAAAAAATACTGGGAATAACGAAACAATGAAAAAACGAATTTTTAGAAAGGGGCAACCTCATCGTAGTTTAAAAATACATATTTTATTACAAACACAAAAACATGTTATACAAAATAGGAACATAAAACCATATTTTTTCTAACGGAAATTATAAATGAAACCATAAGACATGAATCTCTAAAACCATAAATTGGAGTGTAAAAGTGTAAAAGTTAAAAAAATAGAAAAATTATAAAACTTAAACATTATAACACAAATCAGTAACACTTGGAAATCAAAACATAAAATAAAAACTCTTTCAAAATACATTCAAAAAAATAATAATCAATAGAAATAAAAAAATTAAAGGAATAACCAACCGAAATCAGAGTTTTTTTTCATAAAAAGTTTAACACCCTGTTTCTAGCTATAGTTTTAACACCAAAAACATACACTATTTGCTTTGGAAAAAATAATTTGGTTTATTTAAATTGGTATATTTGATTCCATTATCCTAAAACAGGAACAAAAAAATTGATTGTTTTCAAACATACCTTAGTATTCTAAATCTGGGGATCTGAAGAGAACTACTTTTAATTATAATTTGAAAAAAATACTGGGAATAACGAAACAGTGAAAAAACGAATAAAAATGTCAGTCATGTCAGTTTAGGTAAGTAATCAAAGAGCGCAGGGCTACAAACTTAAATATGAAATTCCATAGCCAATTTCAATGAAATCTACTATAGTAATATTTCTAGAATATTATTATTGAAAACTATGACCATCACAGTACTAACGGAAGTATTTCGAGATGAAATTAATGCAAAATCAAATAAAAAATTAAATTTTCTCATTAAAAACATCACAATAACCCCAACTCTAATTCTTCTATTAATGTCAAAACTGTCAAATAAAAATGGGTTTATTTCTTGTTAAAATAGTAGTAGTGAGGCAAATTTGAACACTTTTTCCCTTTACTTTGCAGTTTCTTTGTTATTTTAAGAAATATTTCATATTATGAAGTTAGAAAATTCTTTTAATAGGTAGTTGCAGAAGTTCAAAAATGACATAACCTCATTTGCGATAAGAAGAAAATACTTCCCATAAGGTAGGTAAGTAATTAATTATTGTAGGTAATAGTGAATTAACAAAAATAGTAGTTGTGAATTACGACATGTTACGTCTGGGGGAACATCTCCATTAGGTATTTTGGGTAATAAATGTTTGTAGTGAAAAAAATGTTATATAAAACACGGTGGAGAAGATTTTTATAGCCTCGCATTTATTATTTCCATGAAAAATCTCTTCTCTACCTTGTGATATAATGTGATATAATATACTATTCTTATTTCACACCTGTCACTGCTTTAAGCAGTTTTTTTGTGATTCACGTGTAAAAATTAGAAATTTCAGCTTGTGGTGTCATAAATCATGTTATAAAATAGATAAATATATTTGTTGTAGAGTAGATATGCTAATGAGGCGTCAATCATGTTGGAAGTATTGCATTTCAATGCACTTGAAATGAATTTCGAAAAAATTTCAACATCGTTTAAATCATGCGCTTGCCATAAATAAACCGACCCTAATAGTTTTTCCGTAAATATATCTGGATATCGTTCAGTTAAACCCAGTTTAAGCTTCGACGATTTGATGACTCCAATCGAAGGAATTTGCTGTACTGTATGAACCATAATACAGGGTGGAATTAAATTGGACGTTGTACCTGATGTTTGAATTGAAAGTTGGTTCAAAGAACGGTCTTTGGAGTCAAACACATGATTCATCTTCTACAAATAGATTAGTAAATTAATTGATATGGAAGTGTATGGAACCCCCCAAGCTAACCTTTAAATTCTTCGTATTCGAAGTGATCTATAAATATGGGAGTTAGACCGGATTTTCAATTTTGAATTGAGTTATCATTATCAATGTTGTTAAAACTAATAGAGGCTGAGTCACGTAAAATTAAATTTGAAACCGGTCAAGTGTCGCACAATTATGATACCTTTGTGGAGGTCAGTTATTTAAAATTAGTCCCAAGTGGTAAATTTAGTCCACATGTAGGTGTACCTACCTTTTATACGCAAAAACATATCGATTGAAATAAAATTTAATTAAACGTTCGTCCTAGCCCTAACTTTTAAAATATTCATAGATAAAAGTCACAAACTGGTTCTGTGAAAAGCAAACGTTTTGTGGGTGGTGAATAGGAAAATAGCGTTATTATTAATGATTAGTGGTTTGTTTCTGGAAAGTGTGAATTGTAGTTCGTTTCCAGAGAAAAGGGGTAATTCACTTCGCACCCCTGTCAGGTGATAGCTAACATTAAACGACTTAGTCAGACCTCTTGTTCTCGGAAATGAGCCTACTAAGATATTGATTGTGGGCAAACAGAATGACAATGACGGAATCTGGACGTTGCCACCCTTTCTCAATAAATATTTGACACGCATTTTTATAGGGGGAGCGATAATTTTCCCCAACACCAGTGGCGGCCGCTAACTAAAATTAGTTGTACAAATTTTTGGAGTTTAACCAAAATTGGAATTAATCTTTGGTTTGTTTAGAATTATTGAATTCTTCTTGAAATTATCGGAGATAATTTCTTTTCAAAATTACATTGAACTGTTGGAAATTCATTTAGAATTATACAAATTAGTCAGAAAAAAAAATTACGATGGATTATTACTGGATTTTGGGTAGAATTTTTTTGGAATTGGAATTGGTTGTACACATTTTCTTCAAGTTAACGGCCTCTATTTTTTAAGTTAAGTTTTAAGTTAACGCTTTCTTTATTTTTTAATATCGGGTGAAGCAAGTATTATCGGCATAATTTCTATCATTTTTACCACCTGGTTAGCGAAGAAACATAAAAATTGCAACTACATATGTAGACAACAAAATTGAAATTTTTTTCAGTTTATGAAAATTTCTGCCCGTTTTTAATCAAATTTAAGTTTTTTTGTGAATCACAACATTTTTTTGAAAAGTGAAAGTCAATTAATTTTATATTGAGTTTGATTTTGTTACTACTTTATTACATATTGCTGAAATAGTGACTAAGATTTTTTTTCTAGGACTATTATGGAATAACAATCTTCTTTGTTAATTTTTAATTACAGAATACTCATATTGTGCAAAAATATTTAGTGTTAGAATGGTCACATCATGATTTTTTATTATAGAATAAGTACTCGTATACTATTCTACAACAATATACACTTTTTAAAAACTGTCAAAATAAATAAAAAGTTTAATAAATTTCAATTTGATGTATAAGATTTTAAAATATGGAGTATATTGAAATTGTCAAAATTTTTAAGAATAGTATAAAAAATAAGTACATAAAAAAACAGAATAGTAGGTATAGTTTTGGAACGTAAAAATTTGAACATTACTTTTTTAAGTTTGTTTAAGTTAATTAGATAGTAACTTAAGAACGTAAACGTAAGTACGTAATCACGGAACTAGTTTTGAAACTTAAAGGAACTAAAACATGCTTGAACAAAGTTTCAAAAATCTTATTTTTGTACCATCATGAAAAAACTTAAACTTTTTATATTGAAATTAATACGCAAAATTAGTCATTTGTTGTGCACAGGACAATTTTCTTAGATACAAAATTAAAAGTGCTGAAAATCGATTTCACAAAATTTTGCCAAGAACCAAAAAAATTAAAAACTTTAAAATTCAGAAAAGAAGTTTTAAAACGTTGTAGATACGCAAAAAATAAGTTTTTTAATTTTTTTTATGTATGAATATATTGGATTAGAACAAAAAGACTGCGCGCGGCGTGGTGGCTTAGTGATATAACCCCGGTAAAGTCAGCAATATTTCTCTAATTTAAATGAAAACACAATGCAAATGTTCAAATGTGCACATGTTCTAATAAGTATAATAAGAGAAAGAGGGAGCGCCTAAGAGCAAATAAGAAAAAGAGAGAGAGAGAGAATAACGCATATGAACAAAAAAGAGAGCAAAGCATAAGAAAGAGAAAGAGTATAAGATAAAAAAGCAAAAGAGCTTGTCTATCGTTATCTCAATTTTTTTAATTTTTCTGAAGAAAATTCAAAAAGATGTCAAAAAAGTGCTTTAAAACATGTTACATATTCTAATAGATATAATGTTAATTGAATTTTTGTTTTTTACCTTCATTCAATCTCTTCCTTTTACCATCTTCTATTTTTAGTGCTTCCAAATTTCCCAACAAAACTTTTTTAAAGCGAAGGTAACTTAGCGTAAACGTAAGTGTAATATTAGAATAAAAACTAGTGACTTATGTGACTCTATCTTAATAACATAATGTCGCAAACGTAAACGTAACATGTAAGTTGTTTTAATTTTCACTATTATGCAATATTTAAGGACGTAAATATAATTGGTAATAGTAAACGTAATCACGGAAGATGATAAACTTAATAGCATCTAGCAATAACATTGTATACAAAAATGTAAATGTAAAAGGAAAAAAAATGTTTTTTAAGTTAACGTAACATAACGTAAGTATAATGTTAGAATGATTTTATAAAACGCAAACGAAAAAAATGTAAGTTGTTTTAATTTTCACTTGTAGATGTGGTACCAAAATAAATAAAAACTAAACAATAAAAATATCTTTAGCATGTTAAATTAGTTACGGCTTGATCTAAATGGCATCAATTCACAGTTATATCTATTTAAGAAGTTATGGGAGCATTTTTTAGGTAAATGAGTGTTTTACAAAAAGCAGTGAAATGAGGTTTGGGAAAACCGTGTTCAGTTTTAGTACAAATGTTCTTTTAATGGAAGAGAAATAAAAATTGATCCAACGTAAGCAACTCCCTTATGCTCACATTAAGTTTTATTTTTGAAAAACAACAAAAAACAAAACCCAATTTGGTCTGAAAATCATAGTCTGAGCGTCCTGTGATTTTTAATTTCAGTTGGCAACATTAAGTACATATCAGACTAGTCAATTTTTATACCGGGTGACTGTAAATGATTGTGATTTTTTACCTCAAGTTGGTGTCAATTTTAAGATTTTTTTGGCATAGGCATTATTCCTCAAAATTGCAGTGAAACAAGTCAAATATTTTTTTCGACTTAGTCTATTTTTTACGAAAATGTCTTACTTTAAAAATTTAGTTGGGATAAATGCAACGAATCGTAAAATTTTATATTCTATGTGGTTTTTGCTCACTTTTCAATGAAAATTTAAATGTTTTTTGATAGATTTTGCTGGATCGAAACTAGAAATTGCGAAATTATTAGTCTTTTTCATTTGATTTTGATTATTTTAACATCGTATTTTTTTTGATATTTTTTTAAATGAAAAAAAAAATTGCCAGATCTGCTTGTAAATCTGTAAGTTTTTAAGGAAAATTTGTCTGTTTTTTTTTTAATTCTGTGTTATTTTCATTAGTTTCTAGCCCATTTAAATACAAAAAATACCTTTTTGGCTATTTCGTGTCCTTTTTTGCTTATGTATGAATGAAAATCTGACGTTTTAATAAGATTTTGCTAAATCATTTCAAAGAAATACAAAATTGGGCGCAAAACATGTTGTTTTTCAAAATGTTTTACTTTCCTTAATATCTTAAAGGTCCAGGTCTCCCCTAAGTGATTAGATTTTTTTCATTTGATTTTCATTATTTTTACATCGTATTTTTTAATATTTTTTTAAATGGAAGCAAGAAAATGCCAAATCTGCTTGCAAATCTGTTATTTTTTAAGGAAAATTTGTCTGTGTTTTAAATTTTGTGTTATTTTCATTAGTTTCAAGCCCATTTATCTACAAAAAATATCTTTTCCGACTATTTCGAGTGGTTTTTTGCTTATGTATTAATGAAAATTTAACGTTTTAATAAGATTTTGCTGAATCATTTCAAAGGAATCCAAAATTGGGCGCAGAACATGTTCTTTTTTAAAATGTTTTACTTTCCTTAATATCTTGGAGGTCCAGGTATCCTCCAAGTGATTAGTTTTTTTTCATTTGATTTTGATTATTTTTACATCGTATTTTTGATATTTTTTTTTTAAATGGAAACAAGAAATTGCTTGCAAATATGTTATTTTTTAAAGAAAATTTGTCTGTTTTCTTAATTTTATGTTAGTTTCAAGCCCATTTATCTACAACAAATATATCTTTTCTCCTATTTCGTGTGGTTTTTTGCTTTTGTATTAATGAAAATCTAACGTTTTAATAAGATTTTGCTGAATCATTTTAAAGAAATCCAAGTGAGTGCAAAATATGTTGTTTTTCAAAAATGTTTTACTTTTCTTAATATCTTAGAAGTCCAGGTCTCCCCTAAGTGATTAGTTTTTTTTTCATTTGATTTTGATTATTTTTACATTGTATTTTTAATATTTTTTTAAATGGAAACAACAAAATGCCAGATCTGCTTGCAAATCTGTTATTTTTTAAGAAAAATTTGTCGGTTTTTTTAAATGTTGTGTTATTTTCATTAGTTTTAAGCCCATTTACCTACAAAAAATACCTTTTTGGCTATTTGGTGTCGTTTTTTGCTTATGTATTAATGAAAATCTAACGTTTTAATGAATCATTTCAAAGAAATCCAAAATTGAGCGAAAAACATGTTGTTTTTCAAAATGTTTTACTTTCCCTAATATCTTAGAGGTCCAGGTCTCCCCTAAGTGATATTTTTTTTTCATTTGATTTTGATTATTTTTACATCGTATTTTTTAATATTTTTTTAAATGGAAACAAGAAAATGCCAGATCTGGTTACAAATCTGTTATTTTTTAAGGAAAATTTGTCTGTTTTTTAAATATTGTGTTATTTTCATTACTTTTAAGTCCATTTATCTACAAAAATACCTTTTCGGCTATTTCGTGTCGTCTTTTGCTTATGTATTAATGAAAATCTAACGTTTAAATAAGATTTTGCTGAATCATTTCAAAGAAACCCAAAATTGGGCGCAAAACATGTTGTTTTTCAAAAATGTTTTACTTTCCTTAATATCTTAGAGGTCCAGGTCTCCCCTAAGTGATTGGTTTTTTTTCATTTGATTTTGATTATTTTTACATCGTATTTTTTAATATTTTTTTAAATGGAAACAAAAAAATGCCAGATCTGTTTGCAAATCTGTTATTTTTTAAGAAAAATTTGTCTGTTTTTAAAATTTTGTGTTATTTTTATTAGTTTCAAGCCCATTTATCTACAAAAAACACTTTTTCGGCTATTTCGTGTCGTTTTTTGCTTATGTATTAATGAAAATCTAACGTTTTAATGAATCATTTCAAAGAAATCCAAAATTGGYCGCAAAACATGTTGTTTTTCAAATTGTTTTTTACTTTCCCTAATATCTTAGAGGTCRAGGTCTCCCCTAAGTGATTAG
>NW_025400995.1:2095709-2096244 GCF_015345945.1 Tribolium madens | reverse complement strand
ATGGAAACAAGAAATTGCCAAATCTGCTTGCAAATCTGTAATTTTTTAAGGAAAATTTGTCTGTTTTTTATATTTTGTGTTATTTTCATTAGTTTCAAGCCCATTTATCTACAAAAACACCTTTTCGGTTATTTCGTGTCGTTTCTTGCTTTTGTATCAATGAAAATCTAACGTTTTCATAAGATTTTGCTGAATCATTTCAAAGAAATCCAAAATTGGGCGCAGAACATGTTGTTTTTCAAAAATGTATTACTTTCCTTAATATCTTAGAGGTCCAGGTCTCCCCTAAGTGATTAGTTTTTTTTTTCATTTGATTTTGATTACTTTTATATCGTACTTTTTGATATTTTTTAAATGGAAACAAGAAATTGCCAAATCTGCTTGCAAATCTGTAATTTTTTAAGGAAAATTTGTCTGTTTTTTAAATTTTGTGTTATTTTCATTAGTTTCTAGCCCATTTATCTACAAAAAACACCTTTTCGGTTATTTCGTGTCGTTTTTTGCTTATGTATTAATGAAAATCTAACGTTTTAAT